>NC_091133.1:110295705-110595705 GCF_040183065.1 Periplaneta americana | reverse complement strand
AATGACAGAAGAGTTTTGCTGTTTCCTTGTTCACACATGCCTCTTTCAACACAGTGATTCTACACACATCGTGGAGGCTTTTTGCTATATTCTATTCTCTGTTTTTAAGTGATATTACAGTTGTAACTTTGGTTTTTAACGTCATATACCAAGTGTTCACTTTTTATAACATGTTCCATTCGACCTACACGACCTGAAGATGCCAATCAAAATTGGCGAAAACGTTTGTTTTTAAATCTGTGTAAATGTTATTATAACATGTTTTATGTTAAGTATTGAATGAATAGAACTCATTTTTCAATTAACATTGAACTTAACGGAACCAACATGCCTTTGAAATTACCAACAGTAGGCCTACTGTATCATTCTGCACTTTGAACTTGCTGCAGAGAGGTAATGATGCGTGCTTAACATTTACCTAACTTTCGCGTAACAGTGAAAAAATATTAGCAATAATTTAAGACAAAAAATAAGGGTAAATTTCATATCATTAAAAATGAATAATTCATATATGTTATTGTGAATAACTTACCGACGTTGGCAAGTGTGAACATTGTTCCATTGTTATTTTTAATACTGCACTACGCTCAGTAATTGGGTAGCTTATAGGCTATATCAACGAATGCTAATTCTGTTTGTAACTTATATCCTAATTCGTGTAAAAATAATTTTGATTAGGTACCTATGAAATGTCTACTTTCTAAAAACAAATCAAGCAAATTCAAAGTGACAAATAATTTAGATACCAGCCTCAAAAGTCTATCAATTTCTAATATAATGCTAGGTAACAGTGTGAAAAATCCAACAATAGAATTTAAAGAAAAAACAATTGTATTAATTTTTGTCTGCAAATTTATAACGGCTTACTTAAAATGCAAATGATACATCCCTTCCTGTATTCCCTACCAAATTTCGCTATAGTAAGAATATATACCATTCTGTACCTAACATCTTTACCTTATTAAATTACTAACCTCTACACTGTGCTCGTCAACATTTTTGCTTCCTTTATCAGCTCTTCCAGCCATATCTTTGCATTATTTATTCCACAAGTCAAGTAAACATAATAAATATAACATGTAAATATTCATAAAATTTTGACTTCAACATTATTACAGCGCATTACGAGTTTGATTTATGCCAGTAACCCATTTACACTTAACAACAACATATTCCTACATCAATTTAATTAACAATTTCACAACAAATTATTTTTTTTTACAATGGAATCTTTCTTTACAGTACATGACAGCACAACGCTTTTCGCTAGGCAAATGTTATTTTTCAAGAACATTTACGTATGAACATAACAGCAAATAGGTGGTAATTTTATTATCATACAATCGATCAGATATAATCGATCTAAAAATTTGTTCTTTGCAGGAGTGTTCTCCGTGACGTAACAAAATAGTCGGTATGATATTTGTATACATTTGCTAATAGAATTAAATTATATTATGTAAACTGATATGCAAAATGAATGTCTCAGGAATTAGCATTCTGCAATTATTTGATTTGTTTTGCTGTCTTTCACAAGTTAATTTTCCTTGTTCGCGCTTTCCGCAAAGAATCATGGTATTGCAATGACGACATCGTTGTAGTTCAATAGTGTAAATTAAGCTATAATCGTACTTTTAGACATCTAATGAATGTGCCATATGTCGAATCACGTTTATGTAAACTTCATTACATGATCTATATAAAAATGCAGATAAAATATGTAATAAAATAAGTTCTTATTTATGTCCATGCTAACCCTATTGTGCTGTGTGTAGATAAAAGATGTCACTACTATCGTAGTAGGTTCGATGTGTTGCTATTAATTGTGACGCCATTTTACTAACCTTTAAGGCGGGGAAGCGAAGAATTTAGTTATCTATTAAGTGAAGTTCGATAAATCTGCTGGCCTCACCAAGTACCACATAAGCTTCAAGAAGAAATCCTGTCATATAAATCTTAGGTAAGAAGTGCAGGTTTCTCATATTTTGCCATAACAGCAACCACTTGCCCACAAGAACTTTGTTTAGTAGCTGTTAAAAGCCACAAGGAGCATTAGGAAGGTTATATGGGTGTAAGACAATTAATGTATTGTTTTTGGATTTAACAGTTCATAATTACCACAACATAGATGATACTAAGTTGTCAAGTTGTGTTACATTTGTTTACACAATTTGAACTGTTTGTATATTTGCTCAGACACATGTGCAGAATACAAAAGCTAGATATGACTGTTTAATGACATTGCGTAATTCATAAGATATTTTTTTCATTTGTTGGTTTCAGGTTTTGTTCCTGAGTTGATAAAAGCTATGGAGGACGACGAAGGTGATACAACAGTTGGTGGTGAGGAGCCAGTTATTGATAAAAAGATAGCAGGGAAACAAGATGGTGTTGCACTTCTACACAGTGATAGTAACGCCGACAAAAGTAATTCGCCTACTCCATTGGTTGAGGAAAATAATAGAACAAAGCTGGAATGTGATGATAACAGAAAGTCATGTGGTAAAATAGAAACGTCCCGCACACCTAGTGACAGTCAAAATGACAGTGGCACATTTATAAGTGATAGTGATGTACCAAACAGTCCAAAGAAAGTAAATGGTGAAGTGGAGTTGTCAAAGTGTGATTGTGCTGAGCAGAAGTCTGATGCAAATGACAGTAGTGGTAATGTGGTGAAGAACAGTAGATTAGTAGAAGCTGAAACTACAAACCCCGAACCTGAGAATACGAGAGTTCTCAGGAAACGTAAACGACAAACGAGCCCCTTGTCCGATCAGATGAGAGACACAGACAGTGGTCAAAATTTGGAAAGTAACGCTGAATTCAAAGGTTTTAAAAAAAGGTATTTAGCTCAATCGGCAATTGCGACCCATAACACATCTTTGTCGAGTGATCCACCAGTGGGTTCACCTAAACCTGGTTCTAAGCATAAGAAATCGTCTGTTAAGAAAACAGTCCCCGAAACTCAACAACATGTCCTGGTCTCGCATCAGACATTACCTGATGGAACACAGTCAAGTGCACAACTTACAGAATATGTCCAGTATCTGGGTTTACAACCAACAGTGAAGTTCAAATGTTACATATGTGGTGAGAGTGGTTTTCCCTCCATATTGCAACTGCAGAAACATCAGAAGGTTTGTCTGAAAACTTCTAATAAAAAGCAGACTCTTGTAAAACCTGCCCCTCAAACCCCAACTATTGAACCTTCTCCATCAACAAATTTTAGAATAACCCGAAAAGTGTATCTGTGTTCGGCATGCGGGACTTACTATGAAAACTGGAACCTGTTTCTTCACATGAGGGAGGTTCATAAAAGACATATATGTTTATTTTGCTTGGGAATGTTCTCACAAGCAGATAAACTTGCTACACATTTGTCTGGAAAACATGCTGTAGTTGAAGGCGTGTATTCCTCAACAGATAGTTTTTTAAGTGAATTTAAAGGCTCTTATTTTCTAATGTGCTGCACCTGTGAACGAATATTTACAGAGCGAGAAAATTTCTTTGACCATTCCTGTAGCGAAGGATTGGTTATTAATGCTGATAAGGCATGTTCTTTATGTGGGTTGCGAGGAGCACATTTCCCTACATGTCGTCGAGCCTTTACAGATAGCAGCGCTTCTCCCCCTCCTCCTAGTTCTTCAGTTCCTGCTACAGTGGAAAATACTTCAGAACCCACACAAAATTCTCAGCTAATTCAGGAACCACCCCAACTTTCTGTTTCGGTTACAAAATATTTAATACCAGTAGAAAAAGTTGCAGACAAAAAGACGAATCAGAAATCAACTGAAATGCTTGACAGTACGGAAGAACCTCAAGAAAAATCCAGAGAACTGTCAGACAATGATGATGATTATGATATTAGTAATGCAGCTAGTTTCTGTCATGTTAACATTCATGAATCTCAAGAGAAGCAGAAACAAGCAGTCACGTCAAAAACGAAAACCTACAAAGGTAAACGTGAAGCTGTAGTGACAGAGAAATCTGCTAATGAATTAGATCCAGCCGATGCGTCATCGCCCAGTGCAAACACAGACCAGAATAATGTGGATAGTTCTGATACTATTGACAACACAAAAGATGAAAATGTGCAAGATAAGAATGTTGACTTGGATCATAAAACTGGTAATGAAAGGGAACCAGAAGAAAGTGAAGAGAAAGCCGACAAGCAAGAACAAGCTGACGAGGAAGAAAAAACCGAAGAGCAAGAAAAAACTGACGAGGAAGAAAAAATTGACAAGCAAGAAAAAATTGACAAACAAGAGAATGATACTGTCACTGAACCTCCAAGTGTTGAAGAAAGTGATCAGAAAGAAGACATGGAAGTAGAAGCAAATAAATTAATAGAAGAGGATAAGACAGAATTGCACAACGATGAGAAGGATGAAAGTCGCGTAACTGAAGAAACAGAATCGAATGTAGAAAATGATACTAAACAGACTCCAGAAGAAGAAAAAGATTCAGATCCATTCTTACAAACGGAAATAGACACACAGTTGTCCCCAAAATCAGAAGTTAGTCCAAAAGGTTCACAACAAATGGATGCAAAAGTAAGTTCAAAAACTCCAAGTGCCACAGAAGCGGATTCAGAATCTGAATCATCTGAGTCAGGAGAAGAATCTGATGAAACTTCTAGTAGCTCTGAAGCTTCTTCTGAAGAAAGCGATCGTCATGAAGAAGCAGAAGAAGCAAAAGAGAAGGAGAGAATTGATGGTTCAGATATTGAAAATGCTGACAGTGATAAAATGTCCCTTGTAGTTGATGAAAATAGAAGTGAAGAAGATGAAGTTGAATCCCAGAAGGAAAAGACTGATGATGTAACGAAGCAAATTTCTGATGGAAAAATGAGTGAAACAGAAGAAACAAAACAAGATGAAGAACCAAAGAGTGATTCCGAGTCGCTACCTAATGCTGTAGAAGAAAATGAAGAAAATAAAACTATGGAAGATGAAAAAGTTGAAGAACCAACAGAAAGTGTGCAGTTAGCAGGTGATGATGTTCCTCTCCTTGAACTAACACTTGAAGAAAATCTAGACACAATGAGTATCCAAATGTTACTAAAGGAATCTGTTAAAGTTTCCTGCCTGAATTGCGTCTACTGTAATCATGCTAAAAAAATAGCAGTTAATGGTAAGCAGTTGGCACTACATTTATTAGCTGAGCATCGATTTGCCCCAGTAGTCTGTTCTGATAGCGGGGAACTCACAGAAGTAGACGGTTTTGTAGATAGATTGAAAGCCTTGTTACCGGAATTGCAACAGATGTTTTTTAACACAGATTCTTACGACAACATGGATCAAACTTGTATGCATCCATATGATAGGACATACGAATGTTTTCACTGTCATTTTGTGACAACTCTTCATAAGGAACTTTACGTTCATAACAGAAAAATGCACCAGAAAACTATTCTTCTATGTATTATGTGCAAATCCAATTTTTACAGCTACAGTGAACTCTTGTGTCATTTGTGTCCTGGTATTTATGTTCCAGAAAGTAATATAAGTTTCCGCTGTTGTCTTTGCTCTGTTGATGGTTTACCTTCAGCTTTCAGACTAATGGTACACTTAAGAAAAAGGCATCATGCCTGTGATGTGTGTTTAGAAACGACAGGGGACCAGCAGAAATTATCAAACCACGTGTGGAAACATAAGCTACATCACCTCTGCTATCGCTGTGGCATCGCATACCGCAACAAACCTGATATTACGAAACATCTCTTCTGGAAACACGGGACTGAAAGTGTTCTCTGCAAGAAATGCTTACAGAAGAAATGGCCTCATGTGTACCATTTTTGTATACCACCAAACGCCTTCGTTTGTGAAGAATGTAACAGCAGCTTTTCTCGTGCTGTGGCACTAAAAGTTCATAAAAGGCTTCATGCTGGTGACTTGCCTTATTCTTGCAGTGAATGTGAAGAACGCTTCATTTCGAGGAAACTTTTGAACAAGCACGAGGAAAAACATCGCGAGCCACCACCAGTAGAGTCAACAGAAACGAAATTACAAGAAAATGGTCCTATTGATGAAATAGAAAGTCAAGACAAATTTCAGGAAGGAAGTACTAAAATTGAGACTGAATCTCATGAGGAAGCGGACGTGCTTACGCATGAGGATGCAACTAGCAACGGGAACTCTGTGAAAGAAGAAGAAGAATCACAAACTAAAACAAAAGACTCGCTGTCGGAAGCAGATATAGTCGATACACCTGCCGAACCATCTGTTGCAGAAAGCTTGGATGAATTAGCCAGGCATGAAGATAAGGATACATGCGAGAAAAAGTCTAAAGTTGTAGATGTTTATGATCTTCCTCCTCTCAATCTGTCTTCAGAAAGTGACGATTCCGATGATGACGACGAAAGGAAGGAGACACAAGTCAATGTAAAAGAGAAATCCCCAGCAATAGAATCACCAGCTGTGAATGAAGATACAGAGGCGTGTGATAGGGAAAAAATTCCTGAATCCATGCCTCAGTTAGATGATGATGTCCAACAACCAATTGAAGTTGTAGATGGCATCTGGGATAACTTTAAGACATATAAAGCAAATCTGGAGCGACGAGAGAACCAGCACATCGAAATTGGTGAAAGTTCCATGCAGAAGTCAGAAACTGAATCCTGTGATAAGTTGTTTACAGAAGTTCTTTCAGTGATTAATATGGACCACGACTATTGTGGACCACCCGCTGGAACAAGTCAATCTGACGAAGCAATTGAGCACTCAGAAGATACATTAACAACAGAAATAGGTACTGTTCAGCAGGTACTTGAACCCACACAAGATGCTGTAAAGACAGAAGAACCAAAGGAAAGTACAGAGGATGAGAAAAAGGCTTGTGATGCTGATCATAATTACTGCTATACAAACACAACTTCCCTTAGTGTTGAAGATGAGAAGGAGAAAGATGTGCCTGCTGCAACAGTGGAAACTACACCTCCAAACAAGAAAAAGCAAAAGTCCCCAAAGAAGAAACAGAAACGCAGTGCTAGTTCATCATCTAGTGATTCAAGTAGTAACAGTGACTCCAGTACATGTAGTTGTGGCACAAACTGCAGTTGTAGCAGCTCTAGTTCAAGCAGTTCCGGCAGTTCTTCCAGTCAGAGTTCCGATTCTGATAGTTCCAGTTCAGAAGGTAGGAGGCGTCAGGCAGCAAGACGGGAACGTAGGAGAGAGAGGGCAAAGAAAAGGAAAGTAGAGGAAACTGAAGACGTACCTGCTCAAACAGAGACAACAGAAGTTGCAGAAAATGGACCATCAGTGCAAGAGGAGGTTCCTCCGCCATTACCTAGTGTGGCTGAACCTGAAGAAGTGGACGTTCCCATCAGAGAATCGGATCTTGATACTGATGAAACAGAAACAGATGAAGATTTCTATGACAAGTATCCTCAGAGACTGGCCAACAAACTACTTGCTGAGAAACGAAACCAACTACTTCTGCTAGCAGCCGTGGCTCCAGTGAATAATGGTACAATGTCACAGTCTGGCCAATCCCCACCACCTAGTGTCATCGAAGAATCTGTACCAAAGAAGAAAGTGAAAACAAAAAAACATAAAAAGTCGCAACATCAACACAGTAGTTCTGAAAGTAAAACTGAAAACAAACTGAAACTCAACATTCCTTCAGACTATTACAGTACCCAAGCACCCATATTTTCAAAATCAACCATGCCTACTACTTCCGCAAGTAATTCCATGAATACAACTGCCCTCACCACGTCATCCCAAGCTGTTCCAAGTCCTTTCCTTGCCAGCCAACCCGAACCTTCAACACCCAGTGCAGCGTACCACAGTACGGGAAGTGGTTCGGAAACAGACAGCAAACGTCTCTCCAAAAGAAAGCGTGTGCCAAAGCGCTTCTACGGCGATTCTAGTGACGAAGAACCGGAGCAGCCACCTGTTAAATGGCGTAAAGTATTGCCTGCAGCAAGTAACAGCCCAGCAACAACGCCACAGCAAGCATCAGGGTACACATATAAGAGTACTCCTGTCCCGGTGCCGGAACCTGTTCGTGTCCCGTCTGTTCCTGATCCAGCTCCCGAAGAGAAGTCCGAAGAGGAAGCTGCGGACGATAGTGACAGTGACAATGACAGGGATGATGTGAAGAAGAGCAGCTCCGAGTCATCAAACAGTGAAAGTGAGGCCGATAAAGAACAGGACGATGATGACGTTTCTGATGCAGATAGTGAAGTGGAGACTTCATCAGCAATGCAAACAAGTATTGTGTCTGCTATGAAAGAAGGTGAGGGAGTGCAACAAAGGAATGAAAACTTGTATTGCTATTGTCAGTGTCCGTACGACGAAGTCTCAGAGATGATAGCGTGTGATGGTAAAGATTGTACAATCGAATGGTTTCACTTCGAGTGTGTGGGTATAATGGTGCCGCCCAAGGGCAAGTGGTTTTGTCCGGACTGCAGAAAGAGGGCAGCGGCAAGAAGCGAGTACCTTGTTCATGTGGGATGAAGTGTGGAGTTAGATTTACAGTATTGAGTACCCTCTATAACCGTCGGTTTGTATTAACGTGTGTGAACTTACGGAAGCTCTGCTTCATGTGTGTGTTGTTCCTTTGTTGGTTTTCCTCTCTTCGAAAGAATTCTGTGTAAATAGTGTAAATACCTAGCATAATAACTGTATATGAATTCATACCAGTTTTAAGTGAATCCCCGGTGGGTTCTATAAAAAGTAATTGTCAGCTATGATGTTGAACACTTTGAAACAAATCTAGCAGAAGTCGGTGGACACTTGTAAATGTAGATTGACAAAATACCTGTTTTCTTTGCAGACGAGTAACTGTATGGATGGTAGCTAAGTTCAAAATCATTATTTGTACATTATTATTACTACTTCTAATATTACTATTACTACAACAATAAAACTGATTACACATTTGTCATGTGCAATGTCGGAAGTGTTTTGCATTTATCTGAAGAAAGAAATTTTATCATAATATCGGAGTCAGAGATAGGGATATGACAGTGTAGTGATGTCACACTTAAGGAAACAGGATCTGATATTAGGTCTTCTCTCAAATGGCCTCTTGTATTGAAGTAAAAGATAAAGGAATGCGATATTAAACATGTATTTATCAAATGATATGTACATAATGTGTTCTTTCACTTTTGCTTACATGAGTCAATGAATTGCCATGTATTTTTTTTAAATATACCAACACTTTTAGGCTATTTATTTTTTATATGAAATTACCTGTATGGGTAAGTCATTTAGTAGATAAACATTTATCTTGTTTCAGGTTATTACACGTATGATGAACTGAACCTGAATTTTGATTACCTTGATGAAATTTGAAATTATGTGATACCGTATACATATGTGTGTATATTATAAATTTCAATATTTGTTTCTTCTTATTCTGCTTACTTTTTTAATCTTCCTTTTGTGAGTTGTTAATGTTTATTAGTTACAACGATTGTATTTCTTAATTTCGTTGAAGCTGACCTTGTAAATAAATCTGTGGCTATTTCTCATAGACATTAGGAGACTCACAATTTTCTTCAGTAGGGGAATTTAAGGCTATTCCTAAAATATCATCCATGAAGTCGGTGTACGTGAACCCCTGGAGAAACAGAGAAAAAATAAAAGTACAGAAAGGTAATCTTTGTCACATGAAGTCATATTTATGTTTTTATTTAAGTAACAGACTGACATACTGAGCAATATGAACATATGTATCTTATTCTCAGTAATAAAGACCAATCCTTTATATAAAAGGGGAATAGACTGAAATTGCTTCTCTTCAGAAATAAACATCTTTGAACCTCTAAATTGAGAATTTCATTTTTACCTGATACATATATACACTTAATATAATATAAATGAATATTTCTTACAAGAGACAACAAATTTATATAACAGATATTATACAAAGTAATGAATTAAAATTTCCATTATTAGCATTAATTGATAACACTTCTGATAATCAAATCGGAATTAAATTTTATTAATTTGTTCTACTTCAGCCTACTTTGTAGAAAATTAAACTTAAATCAATTGGGAGTCCAAATAAACATTTATTTGTTGCATTGGACCTTTTCCTTTAAATTGTGTTTAATTTTATACATGTAGTCCCTAGTAAATGTGAATAAGATTTTAGAGTCAAACTGAAATTATGCATAATGGATCATTTTCTTCAAAAGTGACACCATATGACTATTAATGTTACACGTAAAACTAAAGATATTTTATATTACAGTATATGAACATATAAGAGGCAGAGAGAAAAATATTTCCATATTAAAGAGCAAAAGTTCCCAGCCTTGCTAGACAAAACACAATGTATTACTCTTACCTCAACACAGATCGAGAAATAGAAATGGAAATTAAAATATTGAACATTTACTTGGCATGAGAGTAAACATAATTGCATATTCCATTGTAAAAGCTAATCAAATGAAATCTGGCTGACACATGTTGCTTGGGTCTACACATTAAGTACATCAACACGAACATACATCATTTTGTTGTGTGACATATTTCAATTCATAGAGTCTATTATCATTAAAGAGGCCCTCAGACGATTAAATTTGTCAAAATTGTAGTATTATTAAATATGTGCCAGAATACTGGGTGTTCATTTCAAAGTGTGTCATGACGTCACTGTTGATGAGTCAGCGATTTGAAGAGAGTTTCAGCTTTTGTGTCAGAGAAGTTGCCTATTAATCAAGGCGTTCAATCTGAACTTGAGAACGTTGTTGTTTTCTAATGCCAGGTGTTTGACAATAAAGTCATTTGACCTCTTGCACTTCAATATTTTTCAAAGATGTTATCATGACCAGCCAATGAAGCACAGATTTTGAGGTGTTCTGAATCCATTTCTTGGTTTGAGTTGCACAATGGGCAGTTAGGGGACTGATATATTCCAATTCTATGCAGGTGTTTAGCCAAACAATCATGGCCTGTTGCCAATCTAAATGCAGCTACAGACGATTTTCGTGGTAAATCAGGAATTAACTGTGGATTTTGATGCAGAGAGTTCCATTTTTTCCCTTGGGATTGTGTTATCAAATTTTGTCTATGTAGATTTAATAAATCTCTTCACAGAGTAATACGTAGATTTAGTAACAGGTCTGTAAGTAGCAGTGCTGCCCTTCTTTGCTAAAGCATCCGCATTCTCGTTTCCCAGGATTCCACAATGGGATGGTATCTATTGGAATACAATTCTTTTATTGAGTGATATTAATTGAGAGAGCATTTTAGTTATTTCTGCTGTTTGAGATGAAGACTTGAGACCGTGTACGGTATAACTTGAACGTCACAGCAATAGATGGCGGTCTGTGTGCTACCATAACCTCTTTCGAACTGTGTTTTGTGCGGCCAAGTCGTACGTATTTATTATCATCGGTTGCGTACGGCAACATTCCACAATAGGCTTTTATTCAACATTACTTTATTCCGTCCACACCTGTGGAGTAACGGCTAGAGCGTCTGGCCGCGAAACCAGGTGGCCCGGGTTCGATTCCCGGTTGGGACAAGTTACCTGGTTGAGGTTTTTTCCGGGGTTTTCCCTCAACCCAATATGGGCAAATGCTGGGTAACTTTAGGTGCTGGAACCCGGACTCATTTCACCGGCATTATCACCTTCATCTCATTCAGACGCTAAATAACCTAAGATGTTGATAAAGCGTCGTAAAATAACCTACTGAAAAAAATTACTTTATTCCACTAGTGAGATAAAAACTTTACCTCACAGTTTGAACTTTATCTCACAGTTCATTAGTATTTTCCTAGTACCCGGGCGCACACGTATACTTTTCCATTGAACTATTACTCAAAAAGTTAATATATTAGTTACTAGATGTCACTACCTCTACTTCTTTATTACCATTCCTTAAATATACATATACTCAATCTCCTTCTCTTTTCTCTATCTACTACGTTGTAATTTGTGCATTGCATCCATATCTAATATGTATTTTTTTTTTTAAATTCATAATAATTTACCTTTTGGAAGACGAGGAGACTTGAACCTACGAAGTTGGGTTTATAGGATTTTATTTTTATAACAACATGCATTAGTCAACTGAGCTAAACAGACACGATGATTAATTACGTTTTAATATTTTAGCTTCATGGTCTAGTGGTCAGAGCTTCTGGCTATAGCCCATGAGGTCCCAGGTTCGATTCCCGGTTAGAGCACAGGAATTTTTCCTTAAAGCGGATTATTCCTGTGTTCGTCCATGGTCTGGAATTTAGGTTAAGCTTAGATTTAAGACCTCTCCTGGCACCACATTATCATAATCATCCTGTCACATCATCGGGGTAATGTAACTCCGCCTTCCAGGTGCCCCAACCTCAGAAGTGGGTTACAACTAAGCCACGGCCAGGAGAGAAGACCAGAAATGTCGAAAAGACAACCTGGTGGCATTGGATAAAAAAAAAAAAACATTCCACAATACAAATAAAATGCTCCATGTCCATGTTGACCGTCGAAGTTAATGTCAACAAATACGTAAGTAATCATTTTAACCCCCTCCCCATATCCCGACAGTAAGAAAAAATTCACCTCAGTACAGTTCACATTCCTGCCACTATCGGCGTTACCGTACGTATTTGTAAGTAGGTACTCTTCAGAATGAACGCCGTACTTGCTAGGCAACTTCTCTGGCACATAGGTAATACGCCTCTGCAGAAGTGTAGGAATATTGAATTCTCTAGGCTCATCGACTAGCCACGTGACGGCATACAGCGAGCCATGACACACTTTGAACTTAACACCCAGTATATTGATGTATTGTCAATACTGAAAATATTGATGGGATGGGTTGATTAAAACCGAAATAATTTTAATACAAATATTGATCGTCTGAGGGCCATTATCTCATGCTAGAGGCAAGTGTTGTGTGCCATATGATCTGAGAAAATGTAGAGGTGGCTGACAACTCACTAGATGTAAACAGTGATTCGACAACAAATTCTAATACCTTTGTTAAGTTTTACTGAAAACTATAGAGAGCTTCGTGTGTTATGGGATGTATCTTCAAAAGATACTGTTCTTTTTTAACTTTTTTTTTTTTAATCTCTAATGCTAAAATAATAGCTACACAAGCTTCCTTTTGATCTAACTTTATTGAATTCCAGCCAGAAATTGAATATAGCCTATTGTCAATAATTATTGATCTTATGAGGCCAATGCAGTTTGTCAATATTTATTGACTGCACTGACAAAATACAGTTGAACTTAGTTAATTCGAAGTTGAAGTGTCCATTAAAAAAATTGAATTAGACATGTTTCAATAACTGTTTTCTTACTTTCTACACGGAGGCATTTTGATTAATGCATATACCAACATTTTTCGAGAAAAATGGTCCAAACTATATTTATGATAGGATGCGTATTTTCCGGGCTAGAGGGCCGTGGTCTGTCGGTGTTACAACCAAACGTTTCGTCCACTACTCGGTGGATATCTTCAGTGGCGTGGTACACGTGTGCGGAGAGATCTGCTGTGTATATCAGGAACTGGCATTGAGACTGGTAGCACGTCGTTATTTAAGGTATGGGACTGTTGTTGCTTGTCGTTGTCGCTGCGGTCCGCACTAGTGGCTTCGGTGTTCTGATTGTTTGTGGTAGTGTCTAATTGTCGGAGAAAGGGTTTGACGTGTGTGCTTCTGAGGGCCGGATACCAAGTCCACTGGAGTAGTGGACGAAATGTTTAGTTGTAACACCGACAGACCACGGCCCTCTAGCCCGGAAAATACGCATCCTATCAACGCCGGCCGTGAAAGCCTACATTCCAAGATTATATTTATGAAGTTGCATGGGAACTATATCCGGAACTTCTTGTGTAAAAAAAATCAATACAATACAATAAGAACAAAACTGTTTATACAAGATTTTGTACAGCATTATCAAAATGCGAAAAATTTAAATATCTTGGAGCAACAGTAACAAATATAAATGACACTTGGGAGGAAATTAAACGCAGAATAAATATGGGAAATGCGTGTTATTATTTGGTTGAGAAGCTCTTATCATCCAGTCTGCTGTCCAAAAATCTGAAAGTTAGAATTTATAAAACAGTTATATTACCGGTTCTTCTGTATGGTTGTGAAACTTGGACTCTCACTCTGAGAGAGGAACATAGGTTAAGGGTGTTTGAGAATAAGGTGCTTAGGAAAATATTTGGGGCTGAGCAGGATGAAGTTACAGGAGAATGGAGAAAGTTACACAACACAGAACTGCAAGAACTGCACGCATTGTATTCTTCACCTGACATAATTAGGAACATTAAATCCAGACGTTTGAGATGGGCAGGGCATGTAGCATGTATGGGTGAATCCAGAAGTGCATATAGAGTGTTAGTTGGGAGACCGGAGGGAAAAAGACCTTTAGGGAGGCCGAGACGTAGATGGGAGGATAATATTAAAATGGATTTGAGGGAGGTAGGGTATGATGATAGAGACTGGATTAATCTTGCACAGGATAGGGACTGATGGCAGGCTTATGTAAGGGCGGCAATGAACCTTCAGGTTCCTTAAAAGCCATTTGTAAGTAAGTAAATATTATCAAAATGCAGTACATTCAATTTTTTTTATAACTGGATGCTTTTGTTTGTTTTTTAGTATTTAGTCTTTGATTCATGCAAAATTCTTCGAGTTTATTGAGCAATTGGAAAATTGTTTCATTCATTTTTGTTGTCCTTCAATATGTTCCTTAATTCCTGGATGCACAAATGGCAATGGAGACCTGCATTTCTTCTGAATTCTTTTTAATTCCCAGCATTCTGGCTCGCACTATATTGCAGGCTGATTTTCGAACTAAATTTCATTGGATTTCATTTCTAATTATTCCAAAAAAATTTTAAATTACAAACGATTTTTTAACATTGTGTTGTATAGGAATGTCAAGGTACTGCAGAAAAAGTTCGAATTAGACAAGTTCAACTGTATGTTGGTTGTCTGAGGGCCACTTTAGCAATGAAGTCATATCATGAACTCTTGCAGCAGGAGAAGCATCCAAGGAGAAATGTGCAGTGAATCATTTTAACTGTGAAGTTCACCAACGGAGATTCATTGGGGTGTAGTTGCTTAGAGAGAACAATGGTGAAGTTATCAATTCCAGGCAGATTAAATCACCTTGAATTATGATTTTCTCTCAGGATATGCAAAGAAAATGTTTCTTCACACCAGTAGACACATTATTGAGAATGATACTGTGAAAGAGATTCATGTCAGCCATGTCACTTCAACAGCTCACAGCTGTGGAGCAATGGTTAGCATGTCTCAACATGAAACAAGTGGGCTCTGGTTCAAATCCTGGTTGAGGTTTTTTTTTTTTTTTCCGGGGTTTTCCCTCAACTCATTAACAACAGATGCTGGGTAACTTTCGGCATTTCACTGGCATTGTCACTTCATTTCACTCAGATAACCATTGCAGTTGATAAAGCATCATAAATTAAACCAATAATTAATTAAATGTAACTTTAACTGTTCATTCAGTATGGCAAAAGCATATCTTGCACAGTGACTACTTATATTCCTTTGTTCTGCTCAAAATGCAGTACACATGAGTGCCTGATTACTGGATGTCTCAATCTAATGTCAGCCACATGATGGTTCCTAAGGCATGAAGATCACACATGAAGGGTAAGGGCATGTAAGTCAATTTTCTTCACAATCGAGAAAAATGAAATTATAGTTTCAAAACCTTTCTTAACAAATAAATTAACAGTGGGGGGGGAAACAAAAAAAAAAACAAAAACATATACATTGAATAAATAAAGTTTTAAATGTGGTACATGAAATCAAGCCTGATTTGAAGTCCGGCATTTCATACACATCAAAGGAAAGCCAGAAAACCATTGAAACTACCAATTGTCCTAGGAAAAAACCAGATAAGTCATCTAAAAGAGACAAGAACCAGGCTATGTCAACTAACAGAACTTCTTAGGAGATTTTATCACAGTTATATGTATAATAAAATAATTATAATTAATTATTGTTTTAATTGTTTTTATGAAAAACTCTTAGTATACAGAATGTCTGGCCTAAAGGTATACATAAATAACGGTGTAAAATGCAAAGAACTGTACATTATAATTTTGTAACGTAAAGTGCAATCAATACAAAATCTCTCCGAGATTTGTTCTGTCAATCTGTCATACTTGCAAGGTCATTGTTGCATCATAAGCACAGAAATGGAATGAGGACAGGTTATGATCATCAGTCGTTTCCTTGTCAGTCGAGATGTGATGCTTCCAGTCAAGTAGAAGCTTCAGAAGTAGTGTGGGACGTAATGTTATCTGTGTATCTTAATGTCGTCTATCATCTGATATCTTATTCTGCCCCAAACTTTTCTCCTGTTCACCATTCCTTTCTTTGCATCCTTCAGTAGGCAGTTTCTTCTAAGCAAGTGACCCAGCCAATTTCTTTTTTCTCTTTCTTTCAGTTACAGATTATTCTTTCTAGCACTGCTTGATTTATTTTCTCCGTCGATTTCACGTGCTCCATTCTTCTCCACACCCACATTGTCCCTGTTTCTTCCCCCCAATACAATGCCACACTCCACACAAAGCACTTCACTAGTCTTTTCCTTGGTTCTTTTTCCAGAGGTCCGCGGAAGATGCTTCTTTTTCTATTAAAAGCTTCCTTTGTCATTGCTGTCCTCCTTTTGACTTTCTGGCAGCAACTCATAGAATTACAAAATTCTTAAAAATCAAACCATAAAAAATTAGTTTGTGTCATGAGCTATAACTGGGCGATCATAGAAATATGTGTATGTTTTAATAATAAGAAGAAATGCGTACAAGTGTGCAAGAGTTAATTTGTTATTATTCTTTGCTGTATTTGCTAATTGACTTGGTTCTGTTCTTGCATTTTATTATATGATATCTTTCGCAGAGCTGATCACAGAGTTCGCACACGCATTCCAGACTAGGAGAGTGGTAGTGTTGGGTCTTGCAGAGTTTGTGGTGGTAGCCGTGGGTCGCTAGACTTGTTACTGTATGTCACAGTTATTGGTTGGGTCCTGCCCAAGTTCTGTTGATCATCGCGTTCGTGCTATAGAAATCAAGCCAAATCTCGTCTCTTTTCTGTCTCCTTTTCTCTAGCAGTCTGGTATATGTGTATGTTTTGTGAATGGGTTCTAAATAATATGCATGATTGATAAATAGACCCATATCTTATTTTTATTTTCTGGTTCCATCTCCATGTCTACATAAATTCACAAAATTACTATTACTGGTTCACTGAAAGACTGATATTATTTATAAGGTTCCCCTACATGGCGAGAAGACTGGGGTGTAGTGTGAGGAAAGAATTGAACCTTTTCAAGAACAAATTAGTGCTGATAGGTATGTGAATCTGATTTTCTTTTTAGAGGTGCTCCTGACATGGGACGAAATTACTTATTCTTTGAAAGGGATTATGCCATCACTCATACAGAACGTTTCTTACTTACTTACTTTTAAAGGCTTCTCTACTTTATAAGCGGTTGCCTTGGATTCCCTTTTTCCATTCTTCTTTGTTATTCCAGGATCCATCTTCCAGACCTCTAGCTCTCATTGCTTCTATAATTCTTCCCCTCCACATATATCTAGGCCGTCCTCTTTTTCTTCTTCCAGGTGGAGACCAATTCAATACTTTCTTGGGCCACCTCTCGTCTGATATCCGTTGCACGTGTCCAAAGCATTGTAGTTGTCTTTGTTCCATATGGTCGATTATATTTTCTTGTAGGTTCAACTTCTCCATAATAAGTAATTCCTAACCTTTTGTAGACGAGACACCCGCAAGCTACATCGTAAACCATCCATTTCCACTGCTTTAATAGTACCGGTATTCAGAACGTTTCTCTACAAGAAATTAACCAAATGCTCCAGAACAGAGTCATCAGTATTAATCTGTGATCTTCTCCATCCCTCAACCTGACACTGCGTGATTTTTATCTTTGGGGGTTCAGTGAAAGATGAAGTGTGCAGGACAAACCCACACACTGTGTAAAATCTCAAGAATCATATCCATCAGGAGATTGCCTCTATTTCTCGACAGGAATTTGAGTGTGTGACAGAGAACATCAGGTGCCAAAAATGTATAGAATAAGACAGCGAGAGATGCGTCTATTACACAGGGAATTTTTTTTTTTTTTTTTTTTTAACATTTAATGCGAAAAATTGGGGTGCGTCCATTAATTGGGGGCCTTCATTACGCGGGTAAATACGGTAAAAGGGAAACTATGTCATAGTGTAAATATACAGAGTCAAATATGTTCTTAAATACCTGTGGAATCCATGTAAATGGATTATCTTCCTGATTAGAATCAGATTCACTTACAGATGCTGTCCATTTTTCTTTTGGGGCAAGAATATTGAAATATCTTAATATTTGCGCCTGTGTGAACCTCTCACCTAGAACAAGAATAGATAATGGTGTGAACATTTATAGTCGCGACGCTGTTATTCCCGGCGTGACTCCTCCTCTTTGCTTACATCTTAGGAAGTGAAGGCTCTATAAAGTCTAGGTAGGTAGTATCGTTCGCCATTTTTTGTTCTTTCGTTGCCGAGTTACCACATGAATCTATTTGCCACACCGTTAAACATTATCATGTCGTAGCTTCTATGATAATAAATCAAACGCACTGTAATTCAGCAAATAATTGAGCGGCAAATAACGTCCTCATGTGCTTTCTGCGAACGCCAACGAAAGAGCCAAAATGGCGGGCGATTATATTAAGTATTTATCGAGCCTTAGGAAATGGTTAACGTCTTCATCAGCGAATCACAAGACGCACATGTTTAAATGTAGCCGATCTGCAACGTGATTGGCTGCCGGAAATTAGAGCGACAGAACTATAATTTCCATAATATAAAAACAGAGCAAAAATGATAAAGATTTTGAATTCAGATATTCCATAACGATGTCCAAAAAATTTTATACAAATATACAGAATGAATAAATAGAAAATGATGTTGTTAACTACATAAATAATTTTGGCCATCAGATCCTCTTCTTTTTCAAATACTGTACACGAGAGTTTTGATGTTCTCACAGAACAGATGAGGAGGCGAGACCTGGCATGTGATCTCTGCAAGAGGGGAAAGAATGAGCTATCAGAAAGAGAGTTTGTTTCATGATGTTTCATACGAATCTACCGACACGGATATTCATCTTGGATTACTGACATAGATGTTCATCTCAGACTAAAACCTAACTTCCCCTCCACACCTACTGTGATATAGCCACAGTATATGATAATGTCACGTGACAGATCTTGTCTCCTCTACTGTATCAAATCTGGCAAACGTAACAGCCAGAATGTAGGACCTCCTCCACCAATCCAGCAACAAGGAAAGAATACGTTGCATTTAGGAAAATCATTACCTCATGATCACAATGCATTGGAGCCCTATCATCCTGAAACCTATTTTCTGACGTACTCTCAGAAATGTTGGTAAAAAGTCTTCTGAAAACTACCTGTCCAACAGAATCCCATGAAACTTGATGGCAGTATAAATACTTTTTACTGCCCTACAGCATAAACACCAGAAATCACTAGATATGCATTCCCTATCTGGAAATATTCGTATAGGTTCTCTGACCCATCTCTGAAAATGTTTCAGTGTTGTTCTGATCCTCTCTGTATAAATGAGAATTATTCCGTTAATGTAATGAATATAACTTTACCTTCTTCTTGCAGTTTGCTGATAAAAGTATCTCTGTCCATTACTGAATTTTCTGTTACATTGTCTGCTAATGTATCGAATGCCTTCTTCACCTCATCAGTAGATATTCCAAATGCAGGACGATGATTGATAAACAGACATACAAAGTCTTCAAAATTTATTTCAGTCACTGCCTTTCTTGTCTTTGCCAGTTTACTGTTTTTTACTTCATGGATCATATTCTCTACCTACAAATAAAGGGAAATATTTACCAACATCTTATATCATTTTCACTATCTTAAAATACCGTAATTGAATTAATGTAAAAGTAATAAAAGTGGAATACAATATATGTGGTATATTTTTTATTGATAGTTAAATATCTTTAATATAGTGAGGTAATTTATACCGATATATACAGGTTGGAAGTGAAATAACCTTCCTGTTTGAAAAGCACAATAGGGTACACTTAAATGAATAGAAAACCTATATTACGTTTTGTGATTAAATGCACGGTTAATTAGAAAATTAAGTTTGAAGTTTCAGCAGTCCAGCAACATCGCTGCTAATACACTCTACTCGTGATACAGATGTAAGAGATCAATGAACTCGGTGTGTCTTGCTAGTTGAGCTGTTCTTTGGTGCGACATTGCAGCCTGCAGTGGCTTGAAATTAGATATCTTTTTTAAATTAAATTTATATGAAAATAGTCCATGCTATTGAAATATGCCAGAGGGATAAATTATTCTCTATTAGATTTCCTATCGATTTGGACAAAAATCATGATCCTACTCGCAATAGTTACCGAATAAGAGGTTGTTAAACATTTGAGAAAAAAACTTTTTTTTCCTGCAAAACTATTAACCTGCCACCAATATGATATTATAGTTTTTCCGTACAAAAGAAACCAAATAACCTGGAAATATTCTCAAGCACTTGAAATACAAGAAAATAGAGCTTACATTGGAAAAAAAAGGCTCAGTACATGCCGACATTAACGATAGGCTAGTTTATTGGGTATCATAACATTTCGAAATAAGAATTAATTTATTACTGTAATCCAATCAATGTACAGAATAGCAATGCATGATGATACTTACCTCATATTCACTGGGATAAAACCCAATTGCCCGCATAAGGTCTGGTATTTCACACAGAGGAACTTTATTGGACACTTTCCATTCAACATTGCTGTTCTCACCTTGATGCAATATTTGAGAATAATAAAATAAGTCCTTCATCTCACGGAGTAGTAACCCATTTTCACCACCTTCAATAATGCTGTAGTAGGGAGAAAGACCTTCTCCACCAATACGAGCCATCACATCAACCGCACTAAAACAGAAACATTTGTACATCACATAACTTATACGCCATACAATCTTAGGATGTGCAATAAACCACAAGAAATTATTTCTCAGAATGAATTTCAAGGCCATACATGAACTCTAAACTTAGTCCCTTAGCCTCGATTTATAAATGATATTTGGATATGTGACAAATGTGGTAAACTTCAATACATTGCAGAATCTCCTAAATGTGGAGATTAAAAGGGGAAAAATATAGGTTGAGAGTTCATATAAAGGGTGTTTAAAAAATACGGGGCATAATTTCAGGTATGTATTTCCCACATGTAGACAATCAAAATAGTTCATTACAACATGTGTCCGGAAATGCTTCATTTCCGAGTTATGGCCTTCACAACATTGAAATTCACTGGATCGTTTTTCTTTCCGCAGGTCGTTGTCATTACAGAAGATGTTCAAAATGTCCACCTCCTGCTTGAATACAGACCTCACATCGATGTCTCATTGACCTGTGAACACGATCCCAAACTCCAGGAGTATTGCGTATGTCCTCAGAACATGCCACAATTCGATTCCGAAGGGATTCCAAATCAGGCACCGGAGACGAATAAACCAATGATTTTAAATGGCTGATAGAAGGAGTCATGTTCACAGCCTCCAGAATCTCCTCCTGTACTTCTGGAGTTGTAGATCTTGGTCGTCCCTTTCCCAAACCAGGAGAGTTAAATTTTCCATACTTGCACAGACGGTAATGGAGATGTACAAATGTCTTCCGATCTGGACATTGTCGTTGTGGGTACCTCTCCTGGTACAAACGACGAGCCAGCACAGCATTGCCGTCCGCCTTACTGTACATGAAGTGTATCTCTGCCAGCTCTTGATTTGAATACATGTCGCACAGTCTAACGCCTACACAACACTGAATGTAACCTTCGCCTCGGAATGAACTGTCAGAGTGCCCTCTTAATGTCTCCTTTGACGGCAACGACCTGCGGAAAGAAACAAAACGTTTCGGTGAATTTCAATGTTGTGAAGGCCATAACTCGGAAATAAAGCATTTCCGGACACATGTTGTAATGAACTATTTTGATTGTCTACACGTGGGAAGTACATACCTGAAATTATGCCCCGTATTTTTGAAACACTCTGTATTTGTGGTACCGGCAATAAGAATTCATTATCTCAGAAAAAGATTTCAGTTGTCTGTGAAAAATACTCTAGAGATAAATGGTATGCTTGTACTTTTATTTCTACATACTGTACAAAATAATTGGATACGAATTTCCTTTGTGTTTCTAATGGAAGATAATAATTGGCATAAAACTATAGTGAAAACATTACTGGTAAACATTTGGCACAATGTGTGGAAAATATACCGTTCATATGAACTTCATGAGAACTTTAGCAGCCGTCAGGAATTGACATGGTGGTGGTAGTGGTGGTGGTGGTGGGAATAGCAGTAGTAGATCACTAACAGCAAAAATGTGTGTTCAGTGCTCAGACGTTTGGCAACGAAGCCATTAGCCAAAGAAGACGTTGAAGTATTAGATATAAGACTAGACAGGATACAATTTCCGACATTCGCAAGTAGTGTGGCCTAGTGATTGTTGGCAACATTGCGAAGAAATGTCAAGAATCTTTCTTGTATGATGTCAGTACAGCAATGAAGGGTATTTTGGTAATAGGATTAGTAACAATAATAATACCAGTAGTGTTACTTCAGCTGCTTGTCCATGTGGATGACATGAATATGTTAGGAGAAAATCCACAAACTATTAGGGAACACACGGGAATTTTACTTGAAGCAAGTAAAGAGCAGTGGCGTATACTGGTTAAAGGGTTTGGGCTACCGCTGACCCTATTATTACACAAAATATATCTAACTATTACTTTAATTTTAATTACTATGGTAAAACTAATAATACAAAATTATTACATTATGTTATATTATAATCTTTTTCTTTTGTAATTTCCTTGGGCTACCGCCGGTAGCCCGCAAAATACGCCCCTGGTAAAGAGATAGGTTTGGAAGTAAATCCCGAAAAGACAAAGTATATGATTATGTCTCGTGACCAGAACATAGTACGAAATGGAAATATAAAAATTGCAAATTTATCCTCAGAAAAGATGGAGAAATTTAAATATCTTGCAGCAACAGTAACAAATATAAATGACACTTGAGAGAAAATAAAACGCTGAATAAATATGGAAAATGCCTTCTATTATTCGGTTGGGAAGCTTTTGTCAACCACTCTGCTCTCAAAAAACCTGAAAGTTAGAATTTATAAAACAATTATATAACCGGCTGTTATATGGTTGTGAAACTTAGACTCTCACTTTGAGAGAGGAACAGAGGTTACAGGTGTTCGAGAATTAGGTGCTTAGGAAAATATTTGGGGTTAAGAGGGATGAAGTTAAAGGAGAATGGAGAAAGTTACACAACGCAAAACTGCACGCTCTGTATTCTTCACCTGACATAATTATGAACATTAAATCCAGATGTTTGAGATGGGCAGGGCATGTAGCACATATGGGCGAATCTAGAAATGGATGTAGAATGTTAGTTGGGAGGCTGGAAGGAAAAAGACCTTGAGGAAGGCCGAGACGTAGGCGGGAGGATAATATTAAAATAGATTTGAGGGGGGTGGGATATGATGGTAGAAAGTGGATTAATTCTTGCTCAGGATATGGATCAATGACGGCAATGAACCTCCGAATTTTCTAAAAGCCATAAGTAAATGTTGTGATGTCGTTAATAATAGTGTTGCTGATGTGATAGGAAGCAGAACATGTACCAGTACCCTGGGTATTTATCTTTTGTATTTCCATATTTTCTTCTTATTTTAAGAAGCAACTATTTCTTATCATTCAATCATTTATGGCCGGTTTTTCCAAGTATTGTTAGAAAATTTAACGACTGTTAAACTCTAAACAGTTTGTTAATTAATAAAATTGTATGTTTTCAACACCAGTTTGGTTTAACAGATTGTTAACAGTTTGTTAATTTTAAATGTAGGATTTTGGGCAGTTAACTCGTTTAACAGTTAGTTAAATATGGCCGATGTCTCCACAGTTGTTCGAACAGAAGTTGCGAAATTAATATTTTGTGTCTCTCTGTAGGGAATGTTTAGCATATGACTGGTAATATAACATTTAAAAAATACTTTGGACTGTTTAAATACGTCAGTGTTATTTGATTTCTTTCGTATTTCGTATCCATAATAGCAATGAGAAAATATAACCTTACTTTGTAATTATTATTCAGCACGTCACCTACAACTTTCATTTGTCAACTGTTTGTTTATGGAGCGTGGCCTACTATAACAGGTTGTCATTTCATGCAAGTTTAATGACTCACTCCTAGATCATATATAAAACAGATTGATCAAGCTTATATTAAATTTAGACGCAACTGGAAAATAACGGACGCTATGCGTCGCTAGTGTCGAGAAATGAGCTTGCAATAACAAACACTAGATGGCAGAGTACCTGAACAGTACATAGAGTAATACGACTGTGGGATGACTTTTTTACGTCATGCCACCTCCAAATTTCTTTCTCATTGTAATGTGAGGTTATGTTACAATAAGACTTTGATTTGTCGCTAAATTGTAGTATACAGAAGCTTGTTTTACCCAAATTCATCAACACACATAGATGACATTTTGGTACATGGCTGATATAATGTTGTTTGCGTTCAATATATAATCTGTCATCATTTTATGTACGAAATCTAATTGTTTTTAATTTTCAGTATACAATACCTCCCTAGCAACAATTATCACAAAATACTAAAAAGAGCAGATTTGCCTGCGTTTGTTGAATGCACATCATGATGCTCACGAAAAGGCACTAATTTATTTTGTGTGAACAAGATTACAATTTTTGAATATGAAGGAAAAGCAGGTATCCCTCTTCTGAAATTTATCCGAAAGGGGAAGAATTACAACTCCCTACCCCCAAACATGTTTCCTCATTTCTAGGCCTATATGTTTTCATTTTACAGGTGTATTATATGATGCGATATGGAAGCAGATAAATAATAACTGTACGTTTCTCGTCCACATTAAATTCAACGTGTTCATAACGTAGACCTGATATATTGCTTCATGTAGGCTACACAGCTGGCAGTGTTCTTTTTACGAATAAGCGGTCGTACTAATCATTTTCTTTTCATCTGAACTATTGCTAGAATATGCGTTTGCGTTTTTATTTGCTCTGTATGTTGTTAAATAACTACTGAACATCGTCTTTGGTTAACAAATTGTTCTGGTATTCGTTTTATATCAGTCTTACGGTATTGAATTATGTCCATAACGTGGGCGAGATATTATCAGGCTGGAAAATTCGCTCTGAATGCATTTTTTTTACACAATTTTCTAATTTTCAGCAGATTTACGATACCCTGTGCGGTTTCTCTGCCAATGCAGAGTTAATTGCAATATACGGTAATTCTGTTATTTTCCTGACACTTTTATATCCGTTCTCAAACGTACTGATTTAGATTCTTTACCCTACTGTAGGTATTTTGCTCTCTACAAATCATCGTTAGTCAAATGAAATAGCCTATAATAGTTGTTTGCAACGAATTAGTAGACAACCTCAATCCCTCCTGACCGCCTCCCTTACGAATTTCTTTCTCACTTTAATCAAATTTACTTTATACTGGTCCTTAAATTACTGAAACTAGTGCTGAGGTAGTTACGGTGATTTCTGAAGTGAAAATCGTTCAATTTATAAGGGTGAAATCAAAAATAACTTTTGTAGCCTTTCCTTGTCCTTAATTGGAAATTTGAGTAACTTCATATGACGACAATATTTCTTCCTTCTTCTACAGTTAACATAATCGCAGATGGGCATTTCTAAATGAAGTTTGTTACACAGAAACCTTTGAGACAATATTGACACTTGAAGTTCTTTATATAGTTCATCTATAAGAGTTAAATTAGCGCTGAGGTAGTTTCCTTCATACTCAGCTTATTCACCTTACATACATGAGTCTGTAACAGGTTAGGTTTGGTCAGTGCTGTCATGGTAATTTTTTTCTTGGCCATACACCCCACCCCTTGTTTTCTCCCTTGAAATATATTTTACTCTCCTCTCTCTATTTCTCCAATTGACATTTAATTATTTTTTTTTAATATTAAAGAAGAAGTAAAGAAATTGTTTTGCTTTACAATTTAATTGTACAAGTTTGATTTAAAGAATACACCATGTAGCACCACCATAGATGCACACTTGTCTCGATGAATCTTGGAGTGTATATTTGCAGCACTTCTTGTTTTTCAACCATTATTTTATATAATTCTGGATTCCAGTGCTGAAGAGGTGGATAATTTTTGTTTATGAACATCAAACAAAATAGGCGGTAGGTACAGTAGAAACAGGAAGAGATGATCTAAGATCTGTATAGATCTCCACGTACAAAACTTAGGCACCCATATACCGTATGGCTCCTTACAGACAAAATTTTCATTTCCCCATCCGATTAATTAAAAAAAATTTTAGGTTCCATACAATATATATGGCCTCGTGTGGCCTCCATGACAGCACTGGGGTCAGTTAGTTTAGGCACTTTTACACCTTGCATATACAATCAAATGCATCTCCACAAAAAAATTCCTTATAAATTGAACGGTTTTCACTTCAGAAATCACAGGAACCGCTTCACCCAGGTAAGTAGTTAGCAGTTAATCATTTCAAAGCTCTTGTTATATTATGAAATAGCATCACACAATGCTGCCAAAATAAATGTTCCCAGTGTTAAAATTACAGAGTGTAAATTTCGCTTAGGACAGTTTTTGCTCTGGAAAATTAAAGGAAACAAACAGTATATCAAATCAGCAGCTGAGACACAAAGCACCTGAAATTCGAAAGTGGTTAAAAATGTTTATATTTCGTTCTTTCTTATTTACCAGCAACAGAAGTACCGATATTAGATTTTTTGCAGAGCTAATATCAGAGGCCTCTCCTATTAGAGAATATTTTGAATATTATTATATTCTGGAAAACTACATTGGCACATCAACCTCCCCTCCCCCCGCCTGAATTCTGGGCTGAAGCACGAAAATTTCGAAATGTACAAACTACAGATGCGGCAGAATATTACCACAATGGTCTTCAGCAAGAATTTTGTAAGACATATCCAAATATCTTCATGGTCATTATATGTATTAAAATAAAATATATACTACATGTGAAGTACCTACTAAAAATGAGAGAAATAGAAATGGGAAGGACAATAAAAAAAGTGGAATGGACAAACACTAAGAAACTATTCATCTTGAATCAGTATGAACAATAGGACACTTTTTTTTTTGGTGTTAGTGGTATAGAATATGAAATTAAGTTGCATCAATAAGTTTTTCGAGTTTAGCATTACTTTAAGTATTTATTGTCCCCCTGTTGGAAAGATGGAATTACTTTGTTTGAAACTTGAAATTTTATTGTACCTTAACTCAATTTATTAAGGTACAATAAAATTCAAAATAATAACTGCAGGCCATTTTAAAATAAATCTGTTGGATGTAAATTATTTCTTAATTTATTAGGACCATAAAGGTATTGTTACAAGCGATAGATTGAATCATTTTTATCTTAATAATTTAATGTAGGATGATTATTTCGGGAATTGTTATGCTCTAAATTGTGAGGATATTTTAATACTTTTTTAAAATATAAATTTGGAATATGTTTCCAGTTAGTAAAGAGTAATTCAGAGAGACAGAGGTCTCAAGCATATTTATTGACACATGCCAGAATTATTAAATATGAAAAAAAGAGTTCTTGCACTAACATACTGTTTATAAAGTAACCAAATCTTAAGAAATACTGTATATGCACTGGTATTCTATATAAAGGCATAGGAGTGAATATAAATCTGTTTTACGGAATTCCTATTTAATATTCCTGCTATAGGAACATGACAAAATAAATACAACGCAGCATGGAAGCTAATTCAACTCTTATCGAGTATTGTTGATGAGATGTGTTATGAAGGTAGACCGAATCATTCAATATAAATGTATAAATAGGACGAATAATAATAGATTAATTTCAGTGTATGTAGTATCAAAACTGAAAGCGGTAACTAGTCTATGAATGATGTCTTAACAAGTATAAATAAAATGGACTCTTGACAAGAGACACACATTTGGCTTCAGTAATAACTAGGACTTCAAGGAATTTATGGTAGCTCACCTGTCAGGCAAAACTCTGAATAGTCAGCATTGTCGAACTATAGAAGCGCGATTAAAAAGTATTTTTTTCCCCACCCATTACATATGATTGCTTTTTTCAAGTCCCAGTAATAACATTATTAAATTAATTATCCCACATATTTGGGTGGTGCCTTTCTTTGTTTCTGACATAATTTATGAGAGTTTCTCTTTTACACTTCAATAGAGAAATACAACTTTCAGTGGACAATGAACGTGTAACTCTAATGGAACTCTAAGAACCACAGCATTAATGTTTTCTTCTTTTCTTTCATGCCCTTTAGTTTTTGTTGCAGATAATATCATGCTATTGGATAATTATACATGCACCTTTCTAATAAAATTGGCATATATTTCACTGGTCTCAGAAGTAAAATTAAATGTATAATAGCTTCTCGGTGCAAAATATTTACTGGAAATTATTGTAGGATTTGAATAGAAATGTCACTTCTCAGGCAAGGTTATTCGTGGATGACTGTATAATATACAGAAAAAATTAGTGATAAATCTTATATCACCGCCTTGCAAAACTAGCTTGACATTATTGAAAACTGGACTACAACAAATAAAATTAAAATCAATGTGAGCAAAAGTAAATCAATATGTATCCTTCTGTAAAACACAAAATTAAATTCGTCTCATATACCAATTAAATGGATCACCAGTGTCACAAGTAAACACTTACGTACTGTATATATTTTAGTAACAAACTGGTTGAAATAAGTCACTAATATTACAAGGATAGCCTGGAAAACACTACATTTCTTTATGCGTATTCTTAAGAAAGCTAACCTAAAGTCAAAAGAATTAATGTACATAACCCATGTTCGGTCCACTGCTGTGGAGTAATGGTAGGCATATCTGACCGTGAAATGAGTGGGCCCGGGTTCAAATCCTGATTGGGGCAAGTTATCTGGTTGAGGTTTTTTCCGAGGTTTTCCCCAATTGTAAGGCGAATGTCATGTAATCTATGGAGAATCCTCTACCTCATCTCGCCAAATATCATTTCACTATCATCAATTCCATCGAGGCTAAATAACCTAGTAGTTGATACAACATCGTTAAATAATCAATTTAAAAAAAGACGTCAGATAAGCAGAGGAAGTTACAAAAGCTTGTAGTGGCGAAGAATTTAAAGCGTCTGTGTTGTTAAAAAAAGAGAAGTACTACAAATGGCAGAAAAAGTGGATAGCCTATATTGATGTATTTGTTACGTGACATTACACAGGAGATATCACCACATATAGTTGTAAACAACCGTGGATATTTTAAATCTGAAAGTGTACTTTAGTGTAATTTTTTTTATTGGGTTATTTTACGACGCTGATATGAAGGTGATAATGCCGGTGAAATGAGTCCGGGGTCCAGCATTTGCTCGTATTGGGTTGAGGGAAAACCCCGGAAAAAACCTCAACCAGGTAACTTGCCCCGACCGGGATTCGAACCCGGGCCACCTGGTTTCGCAGTCAGACGCGCTGACCGTTACTCCACAGGTGTGGACACTTTAGTGTAATCAAGTGTTGCTTTGTATAATAAGAACTGTAGGCACAGTGTATACGGTAAATCTCTATATGCATTTGAAAAGATTAGTAATCAACTTGACAGAAATGTTCGTGTGTCACAATATAATTTGTAATATTTTATTTGTTAATGGCACTGTTATTTTTATTAAAGTATGCGATTTAGTAGTTACATGTACTTCACAAATGTCTTAATTGTTTCAAAAACAACTAAATGCATTTATGACATTTGGCACAATAATATGAACATTTTCCATTTTGGTAATAAATTAAGTGGCAAGAAAATGTTCATGTGTCACACCATATAATATTTAATATTTTTTACATTATTAATTATTCCTTTTCATTATGATTTTCTGTTTATATTTTGGAATGCTTACGTTAAAAAACAGTGATGTATCTTTCATGAACTCCTAAGTATTTGATTAAGTATCATGTGAAGATCATAGTTACTTCGAAAATGTTATGTGTGTGACTATGGAATGACCCATCAGTATTGTTAGTATTGTTACAAATTACAAAACCTGAAACTGTTAGAATGGGATCAGGAGTAGTGACAAAAAATGTAATGTTGTAGGCCTACATCAACATGACTATTTTAATCCAGTTTCTAATAGTTTTTAAGGTTTGAAGGCCTTTTGAGGTAAACAGTATTGAACATGTGAGGGAAGGGCTATTTCTTGGTAATGGATTAGGCCTGTATATTTTATAATATTATTAATTATATATTGTTAAAGTACCTAGTAAATATCGTAATATGTATATTATATAATACTGTAAACGAGACAATATCACAGGCTGCAAACTAGATTATTCTTGTTTTTGTATAATTATACGAACATATCTGAAATAAACAATACTACCATTGGTTAGGTTAGGATAGGATTACTTATATATTGTAATCAGGCTATAAGCACAAATTTTCCAATATACTACTATCATAACTAAATAGGTAATGTTAACATTAATTTTCATAAGTTTTTGTGGTGCAAATTAAAATAATTCAAAGTAAAGTATAACAAAACTCCGACAACATTATAATTATGAACGTCAAATTCTCTTATTTTATTTATTTTTCAGTGTTTAGTCCCTTATTTCCCATTGTTCTTTGGATTTATCATTAGTGAAATATCAATTAACGGATAAATTATGTTATACACTCAGTTGATAATATAAATAATATTCACGACAAATATATAAAAACAGAGGAGATAACGAATCATAATTTAGCCCACCGATAACTTTATAACATGGTCCAAAAATTCTAGGTAGATTGGCTTTGCGCGAGACTCTGCATTGTATTCTATTCAATACAAAGGAGTACTTTATCTTATCTCTCCGCTTCGCCCACGTGACAACTATAATTAGAACTCCCTCGTTCCCAACTTGCCTAGGTCATATAGGCCAATAATATTTATCCATGGTCATCAGTTGTCGACAGTACATACCGAGATTATCTCGTAAGCAAGAAATAATCGATTTAGAGTTCGTGTCTCGTGATGGTGTTGGTCATTGTGCCATCTGTTGACGATTATTGAACTAAATCAAGCCGGCCTCGACTGCAAACCCTAAAGCCTATATAAAAGAGCTATCTGTTAGTATATATGATCTAGGACTCACTCTATAATATAGAATTTAGAGATTAATTTTAGCCAATCAAAAATTGTCTTAAATGTGTAGAATCATTACCAACTGCTGTTGAGTAGTTAAAATAGTCCTAACAGACGTTATAATTAAGTGTTGGTTATCTTGAACAAAATTATGTTGAACAAATGGAAAATACATTAACAAAGCGTTAAAAATAAACAGACTGTTAATTTAACATTCGTTAAGCAAAATTAAACATTACTTGGACAAACTGGCCATTAGTCTATTAACTTACCTATAGTTAATGTGCCACATATGTAAGCAATAGTCATCTGCGCCTAAAGTAAAAAGGTGTGTACCATCTGGGCTTGCACACATATGTATAATCTGAAATGAAAAATATATTAGAATTGCTTGTGTAAAAAATAACGTAGAGTCAGAAAAGCGCGTGCGTGTTAAAATGAGACATCAGAAAAAATATCTTTTGCTGTGCTACTTTTGGAATGGATCAGTCCTTTGTTTCGCACAAATTTACATCCAGTGTGCTTCACTTATACCTAAGTATTGTATTTATTTACATTTCATGGTATTCGTACATCACTTCCCAAATCAAATTTCCATAAATTTACAAAACTTATTACTGCGAATAAACAACACAACTAGAATATGGAACATGTCAAATTCAGACATAGGCTGTATTATTTGTAAATAACTTAAGTTCTAAACACACATACATACTTTATCCGGATGTCCCACCACTCCAACAGACTTGAATGGATTACCATCAACTGGTAACACCTGGATTCCTATGTACTTTGAACATGCAAATAGCATGTAAGTCTGTTGTGAATCTTTTGGTTTTGGAAGAAACTGTAAAATTAAAAATATATGTTAAATGAAATTGTTAATTGAAATTAAAATGTAACATCTGACTGGCTACTTGATACAAACGTAAATGACAGGAATCAGAATAAGATAAATTAAGACAAAAATATTTAGAGCTAACACGTTAATCAATTTTTCTCAACGAATCACACATAAATCACTTACAAATTAAATACAAATTTGGGAACCAGATTTTATGGAGAGCAATATTTTCTTAGTGTGGAGGCTGGAGGGAAAAATACCTTTGGAGAGGCCGAGATGTAGGTGGGAGGATAATATTAAAATGTATTTGAGATAGGTGGGATATGATGGTAGAGACTGGATTAATCTTGCTCAGGATAGGGACCGATGGCGGGCTTATGTGAGGGCAGCAATGAATCTCCTGTTCCTTAAAAGGCATTTGTAAGTAAGTATCTATACTAATAATAAATCTGTAGCCGAAATTTTTCTGGTAATTTTCGATTTTCCAAAAATAATTGCTCCTAACATATATAATTAACCACCCTGAAACCGAAAATCGCTTTTTTTAAATTTTTGTTTGTATGTCTGTCTATCTGTCTGTCTGTCTGGATGTTTGTTACCAGTACCTTTTCACGCAATAATGGCTGAACCGATTTATATGAAAATTGGAATATAAATTAAGTTCGTAAAGTAAAAAATATTAACGCTTTATTTAACGTTATGTTTTATGTTTGTTAGAAATGCATTTATTTGAGAATTTTTTTTTTATTTATATAACCATAACTAATATCTGATAATAGAATCAGAACATTGTGATAACTTTGATATTGTTTTGTTTTGTCTTTTTATTCCAATTAACATCTCTAATGTGATTTATTTCAATGATGTATGTTATTCAAAGTTACGAAATCTTTCCACACCGATCAAATGCTATTTCAAAAATGATGAGCGAGACTCGAAGTGCACGAGAGTTACGAGATGAGACTCAGAATATAAGTGCAATGAACATAGTGAGCGAGAGCGGCCAGTTAGTTTTGTTCATCTCTAGTGGCTAGATCTTCATGAAGACTTGAACTCTATGACTAATGCAGAGTGATTTATATAGAACTGACACATTTCTTTCATTAATTGTTTCAAAACGAATTGTGCTAGCGACAACTTATTATACCTAAAATGTAGAGGAATTTTGGGAGATTATTTACCTCTATAGCAAATGTTGTCTGGCGTTATCAAATCCGGAGATCTCGGTGGCCACAGGTTCCTGGAAATGATTCGGTCGTCACATAACCGGATAAATGGAACCATGCTTCATCTGTGAACCATGTGATGGACAATATGGCAGGATTTTGCACAATGAACGTCTGAAACCAACAGCAGAATGTTCTGGAGTTTCGATTCCTTGTCACTAGATGCGCAGATGTTTATGTTTTATTCCTATTGTTGGCAGCTGTTTTCGACATTTTGTGTCAACGTGAAAATGTAGTACACATTAAATCAACGACTCTTCCTTGTGAAGCAATACTGGATTACGAATTCAATTACAGCTACTCAAAGGGCATACCAGAGAGAATTTGGTGTTCGCAATCCTCCCAAAAGAAACACAATACTGGGACTGGTAAAGAAATTGGAAACAACTGGATCTCTGGTGAGTGAAAAGGGCAAGCATCGTTCATCTAGGCTTCCCACGATTGTTGTTGACGTAAGAGCACGACTGGAGCAGTCACCCAAAAAATCATTAAGACGTTTGTCGCAGGAGACAGGGTACACCTACTCAATGTGTCAGAGAGCCTAAAGCCATATAGGGTTACGGTTATTCATCAGCTACAGGAACCAGATAAGGATAAAAGATTGAATTATTGTCGTTGGTTTCAGACATTCATTGTGCAAAATCCTGCCATATTGTCCATCACATGGTTCACAGATGAAGCGTGGTTCCATTTATCCGGTTATGTGACGACCAAATAATTTCCAGGAACCTGTGGCCACCGAGATCTCCGGATATGACAACGCCGGACATTTGCTATAGAGGTAAATAATCTCCCAAAATTCCTCTACATTTTAGGTATAATAAGTTGTCGCCAGCACAATTCGTTTTGAAACAATTAATGAAAGAAATGTGTTGGTTCTATATAAATCACTCTGTAGATATAGAGAGGAAGTAAAATAACCCTAGAGATTTTCAGAGTGAATAGCTCATGTTGTATGTAACAAAAAAGTGTAATACCATATTGGTGTTAAGTTCATAGTTGTCTCAGAAAAAAAAAAAAAAAATTTTTTCCAAATGTTTAACACCCTCTCATTTGGTAACTATTGCGAGTAGGATCGTGATTTTTGTCTATATTGATAGAAAATCTAATAATGAATCATTTATCCTTCCGGCGTATATCAATAGTGTGGATGGTTTTCGTGCAAATTTACTTTAAAACCACTAATTTGAAGCCACTGACTGATCCGACCAACTTGCAACATTGTAGCCAGAAAGGGAGAATGGAGACAGATCTGAATTCGCTAATCTCTTACATCTGTATTACGAGAAGAAAGAGCAGTATGTTAGCGGCAATGTTGCCAGACTGCTGAAAATTCCAACTCAATTCTCTAATTAACCGTGCATTTAATCATAAAACGTAATACCGGTATAGGTTTTTTACTCATTTAAGTGTGCCCTATCATCCCTTTAAATCTGCAGGATTATTTCACTTCTACCCTGTATAACTCACCCTATTTTTACATTTTTACGGTACCCGTACCATACATATTTTGTAGAACTATTTGAAAATTCACTTTTATGAATTCCAAAAATCCGTAGGTATTATAGTCAACATCGCAAACTGATCTAATTGTTTCTTAAAATCTCCACTGCAAAAGTACATCTAAAACTATTTCTCTTTTCTGTTTACCAACCAAACAATTTTGTTAGGGCATAAACCATCTGCCTGTCCAGGCATTGCAAGTATAGATTTTACTAGATAATAGTTGAACAGAACTCACCTGAATCAGAGAAACAGGTGATCCAAATGTTGGCCCCAAAATTGTCTTTTCACACATTTTGCTATTCATATCGAGTATCTTGTATTTAAACTAGAAAGAAAAACAAAAATGAAAATAAACATGACGTGTACATCCCAAAGATGATGGTGATGATGATAATTTTTTAATTGGTTATTTTATGACGCTTTATGTTAGATTATTAGTCAGTTTTTTTAAGTTTTAAGGCGATGTGTACTGAAATTTCTAAAATCCATAATTTTTTAGCTAGAGAGTTTAAATTTTTACTGAATATGCACATCAATATCACAAACACACATTGTAAATTTCAATCTTTTCTCATAAACACTTTTTAAAAAATCAAACTTATTTTGTTTAGAAGAAGAAGAAGAAAGTTAGCTTCCCTTATGAAAAGGTTGCCAGATTTGACAAAGCGTATTACATATAATTTGGAAAGGTAAAATGATATGCATTTGAAAACGATGAGGGAATCGAATATACAAAATGCCAGAAAAATTTACACCTAAGTAGCATTTGTGCTCATTTACAGTTAAGAAAGTGGGGGGGGGGGGGAAAATATCATCAGATAGGTTAGAATGATATGAATGCCATATACCACGAGAAAAATAATAGTACGGATTTACGTATTGGCATTGATATCTAAACCAATCAACAGCCATCGGTTAAGATAACTTGAAATTTCCATTATCACGCCCATACAAATGATTTCTCAATATCTGAACCGATCCTTTGAGGGCACTATTTCCTTCACAATGCTGTGTGTTAGCCCCAGGTTTTTACATTTGTTGGCAAAGAAGGAGGGTATGGTACCTCGTGCTCCCACCATCAGACCTATTACATTGATGTGGGACAGGCTATATTTATCTTTATAGAACGGGATTGTTGGTTCATAGATCCGCTTCTTTTCACTGTCCACCTCATGCGGTTGATCTGCATGTGTCTCAAATCTGATGGTAGGATCGAGAATGTATGCCGAGTTGTTCTTAATGGCAATGATATCAATTCGCCGAACACTTCCTTGTGTGGCTAGTCCCTGCACCTCTTGATTGACTGTAAACCCTACTTCCTTCAGTGCCTCGGCCAGCATAGAACAGACAGCATGGTGACGGATGTTACGAAGGGCCTCACTATAGGGGCAGAAGCCAAGGATATGGGGAAGAGTTTCAATCTCGCTGAGACAGCGCCTACAGCGGGTACCATCCCGACTTCTACCCGGTACAGCTCGGACTGGAGTGACATAGCCTACCATTTTAAGGGCGTCTATCCATTCCGAGAGGGTTAGACCTTTGTGATTTCTTATCCAGCTGTTTGCTGGGGGGAACTCTTTGTTAAGAATCACTCCTTTACCCTTTTGTTGCAATGTACACCAATTTTCAAATTCTTTTTCTCTTAAAGCGTCTCTAACTTTTCGAGAGTCCACAAAATGTTCACGATTATTTAAAAAAGAATTAGCAGGGGTTAATTTAAGGCTATTTAAACATGCTTTACTCTCCTCAATAAGGTTCCTAGTGGAAGTAATGTAAGGATAATTAGTTTTGTGTAATACCCTTAAGCCGTTAATATGTTGTAGCGTGGATTCCCAGCGTACCCTAAAAAGACCAAGACCTTTATATTTACGATGTGTATATACCATAGAATCGGGTGTGTCAGCTGGTAGGTGCAAAATTTCTTTAAGAGTGCTTTTAATAATTTTATCAGCGTTATCTAAAAATGTATTGGGTATTGTTTTCAAGGGCATTGTCTGAAATGTGTAGATTAATGATGGGCAAATTGAGGAATTTAATATACAAAACTTTTGATCAGGATGTAATAAAGGCGACGAAATGAGCAAATCTAATCTAGTTTTCAGGTCGTTTAAAACGGTTAATTAATTAAAAATGTCAAGCAATATTTCGGCGGTTCGCGCAATACCGGGCAGAACTCTAAGCACAACCCGCTGCCGTCATCCAGACTGTAGCGAGCTTGAAACACTTGGACACGTGCTTGGACAATGCCCCAAAGGCGAGCTGCTAATCAATGCTAGACATCATCGTGTATGACATGCTTTGGCGATATCGTTAAAAACTTTAAATTGGGAGATTCATGAGGAAGTACATTGTGCATCATCAGATGGTTCTTTTAGACGGGTAGACATTATTGCTATCAATGGACGCTTAAAATGGGCTCTTGTTCTTGACCCTACTATCCGTTTCGAAAGAAACCTAAATCAGGCCATCGAAGTTGATACTGAGAAGAAGTCCATATATGAACCTTGTCTGCCATATCTTTCTCAAAAGTACAACGTCCCTCTTAAACAATGGTCCGTCATTGGTTTGCTGTTTGGCAGTAGAGGTTCAATCACAAAATTCACGTGGAATTATCTTAAGGAACTTCACATTCCTTTTGATTATGTAAATATTATCAAGGATTCTCTTCAAATATTACATCATCATCTCTATTTCAATTAATCAACTTATATTTGCCTTCAACATTTAACTTTCTTTTTTCTTTAATGTATCACATCACATTATATTGTACATGTTTATTGTATTCAGGACCCTTGTGGTCACTCAAAATTCTTTGAGCTGATGTCTATAATTTAGAATTTTATTATAATTTTCTTAGTGAAAATCGTACTTCTAAAATAAATATTATCTTTTTAATCTCATTTTTTTCTTAAAGATAACGCTGCATATTGTGCAATGGAGCATTAGTAATGCCCTATTCTAATTTGTTCATTTGTAAGAAAAATATAATTTCTTCAATGTTCAAACATTAATGAAACAATAATACTACTTTACGTATAATTCTCTAGCAATAAAACTATGCTGAATCAAATACTCTATTTCACAACCGAGATATTAATGGATAAGCACGCCAAATTTCGTCACTCAAGCTTTAGTCACTGAGAAATAAAACGAATATTTGTTGTTGAAAATGTAGAAAATTTCTTTTTTTAGATAATTAAATTTAAAGTTTTGGTTACACATAGCTCATACATTAACACAACTTCTATCAATTATATAAAAGCATACTTATAAATTATTAAGGTATTGAGATATAATTTTCATGAAACATTTCTTAGCGCAAAAATAAAAAAAAAAATATAAAATTTATGAAAATTCCTCTATTTTCAGTAGTGCATCACCTTAATAGTAATTAACAAGACATGATGGAATTCATTATTTAGCAAAACTACTTTTTCATTAATAAAAAGAGATATGTACTATATTTGAAATAACAAAATAGCGAGACTAGAAATAAGCATTGGATTGAGTATAGAGGAAATTTGATATTGACCCATCTCTAATTTATTTGTCCCACTTTTGGAGTGAAAACTGCAACTGGAAGCATAAACACCACGTAAAAATACACAACATAACGCTTACAGAATGTCATAAAAATAACAGCAATAATAAAATAGTAATACTGATGATAGCGGTGATAATAATAATGATGATTCTCGCAAGATTTTTGCATTAATAAATAATTACCTGTCTCAGACACTTAGAATAAAATTGCTAAACATTACCTCGCTATTTGTGGTGAAGAGAAATGTTTCCTTCGTGGAGTGAGGATACCAAGCCATATTCAAAGGTATTGCACTTTGTTCAATTCTCTCTGAATTTATAATCTGGAGAATATCTTCATAGCTGAAAATATGTTTGGAATTAATTAATTAGTAATTTCAAAAGAGGAATGAGGAATAATATTGTAAGTGTTTTTGTGCATGTCTCCTTCTTCCCTCTGTGTGTGTATGTGTGTGTGTGTGTGTGTGTGTGTGTATACAGAGTGAACCGTAAGTAGTGTCATTATTTTCAGGGGGTTATTCTTCGAGATATTTCAAACAAAAAGTTTAATATACAGTTTTTCTCGTTTTTTGCTTTCTTTTCGAAATAAAAATTGTTCTATATGAAACATTTCATTGTGTATTCTGGGAAAGCCATTGATTTAATTCTCAATATGCTCAGCCAATTTAAGAGAGCAGTGTATTATGACAATAAATGACTAAAAGAATTTTAGTTTTGTCCTTTAAATGTGCAGAAATTTGATCCGAACAAATGTAACTTTTCGTTTTGCAAATGAATTTTAAAATGTCGGCAGTTGAACAGTAGCAGAAAAGATTTATTGAAGAAATGGGTTTTAGAAACCAAATGTTTTTCTACTGATGGAAAAATCGTCTTCTGTGCAATATGTCTCCCTTAACACTTATCACTTTAAATTATTTTATGCTCGACCATGCCGAAATGTAGTAATTATACACCTAGTAGCAGACCTTAATGCATGTCATTAAAGTACACCTACTCATTAAAGGTCAGGTCTTTCAGCCAATGACGACTCAGGTTACAACTGTTCAGCCAATGACAGGTCAGCTTTCTACCATTATAAAACCGCAAGTATCGATTATTCTCGGATATGCAATCGAAAGAGAATTAGCGAAAAGTCACGGAGGCTGGAAATCCAATACTGTCGCAGAAGGTTATGTTCTGTTACTATAATAATTAGCGTTAATTGTAAATAATATTCAAATAAATTCAATTTGTCATCTCGTTTTTCAATGTCTAATTTAATTTCAATGTTATCTCTGTAGGTTCTTATGGCCTAGCAAGGTCAATGTGAACATCTGTTCCTTGGAAAAAATCAATACTTTCGCGTCTCCGCACATCTCACAACATACGGGACATTAGTCAAGGTCAGATAGAAAGAAAATTAATAATATCAAGTTAGAAATATGGTCGAGCATAAAAAGTCGTATGAAACTCGCCTATAATGGTAATTAAGAAGCTCGTATGAAAATTATGAAACTCGCTTGCGCTCGTTTCATAAATATCCATACTCGCTTCTTAATTACCTTCATTATAGGCTCGTTGCATAATGTACTATTCACTTATATCTTATTATTAAACTTTAAAATGTATTTTTTACTGCATATATGTCAATTTTTAGTGCATAAAATTCCTTGGTCTAGTCATCACCCTTGTACAGTCCAGATTTGGTTCCCTGCGACTTCCGGCTTTTCCCAAAACTAAATCATCCTTGAAAGGAGACTGCATACCACGGACGATATTAAAGTGAACGTGATGAGGCAGTTGAAAGTGATCTTTTTCCTTTTATTGGGTTATTTTACAATGCTGTATCAACATCTCAGGTTATTTAGCGTCTGAATGAAATGAAGGTAATAATGTCGATGAAGTGAATCTGGGGTCCAGCACCGAAAGTTACCCATTTGCTCGTACTGGATTGACGGAAAACCCCGGAAAAAACCTCAACCGGGTAATTTTGCCTGACTGGGATCCGAACCCGGGCCACCTGGTTTCATGGTCAGACATGCTAACCATTATTCCACAGGTGTGAACGAAAGAAAATGATCTCAAAAGAAGACTTTACGAACTGTTTGAAGAGTGAAAGAGACATTGGGATAGGTGTGTGAGGTCCCAAGAAAGTACTTGGAAGGGTAATTGTTCTAAGAAAGCTACTTTTTTTTTACATATTAAATGGGACGATACTTTCCCGACAGATCTCGTATAAAAGCCACTACCACCTTCAGACAAATGAAGGCTTCACTGAACTGAGTTTATGTTGTATTAAAATTAAATCTGTCAGCATATTACAAAACACAATCCATTACCCACTAAGTATGTTTAATTTAATTCCATTACAAAATGCACAAACCTGTTCATCAAGTCATATTCAACAAGCATCCTATCTTCACCCAGTGAAAAAAGGCGTTGTGTCTGGGATCCTTCTGTAGATATCTCACTGAAGAGAAGGTCTCTGATAGGTTTATAGTGGGATCGTTGTTTTCCTAAAAACACCCAAGTGCAAGTATCCATATTCTCACATCTGTACAAACACACTTTCATCCCTTCATCCTGTCAACAGAAATCATAATATAATTTATGTTGTTGTTTTCTAATGCCAGGCGTTTGACAATAAAGTCATTTGACCTCTTGCACTCCAATATTTTTCAAAGATATTATCATGGCCAGCCACTGAAGCACAGATTTTGAGGTGTTCCGAATCCATTTCTTGGTTTGAGTTGCACAATGGGCAGTTAGGGGACTGATATATTCCAATTCTATGCAGGTGTTTGGCCAAACAATCATGGCCTGTTGCCAATCTAAATGCAGCTACAGACGATTTTCGTGGTAAATCGGGAATTAACTGTGGATTTTTATGCAGAGAGTTCCATTTTTTCCCTTGAGATTGTGTTATCAAATTTTGTTTGTTGAAGTCTAAGTATGTAGATTTAATAAATCTTTTCACAGAGTAATACGTAGATTTAGTAACAGGTCTGTAAGTAGCAGTGCTGCCCTTCTTTGCTAAAGCATCCGCATTCTCGTTTCCCAGGATTCCACAATGGGATGGTATCCATTGGAATACAATTCTTTTACTGAGTGATATTAATTGAGAGAGCATTTTAGTTATTTCTGCTGTTTGAGATGAAGGTGTGCGTTTAGAGACTATTGATAGAATAGCTGCTTTGGAGTCTGACAATATAACTGCATTTTTAAATTTATTGATGTGGTATAGAAGATTCCTGAGACTTTCACTTATTTTGCAATGATTTCTCCTTGTTCTCTGGAGATCAAGGATCCGTCAGTGTATAAATGAAGCCAGTTTTGTGGAGGGTACCTAATATTATAATATAATTTATACAATTAGTATATGTCCCCAAATATTTACACTACCGGTAATTATATTGTGTGATAAATTTCATTATGTTTCATGCCCTTCTATTGAAATATTTAAGTTTAAGAGATTCTGAGGATTTTGACTAACATAATTAAAATCTATACTGCCACAGTGATCTAGTGGCTAGAGCGCTGGATTTATAATCCTGTGGGCCTGGGTTCGTTCCCAGGCATACGCTCTATTTATAACTTGTGTTAGGCATGCCCATGGTCCAAGTAACAAAGGAGTTTTCTCCGGGAGCTCCGGTTCTCTTAAAGCACCCCATCCCATCTCATCCCATTCATGTAGGATGCGTTTTGAATGATAGTTCAAGAAATTAACTGTAAACATTAATACCTTCGCGATCTGATGAAAGAACTGAGTTGTTGCGAGACATGTAAAACATATGAGAAAGTTGTTGTTTTCTAATGCCAGGCATTTGACAATGAAGTCATTTGACCTCTTGCACTCCAATATTTTTCAAAGATATTATCATGACCAGCCACTGAAGCACAGATTTTGAGGTGTTCCGAATCCATTTCTTGGTTTCAGTTGCACAATGGGCAGTTAGGGGACTGATATATTCCAATTCTATGCAGGTGTTTGGCCAAACAATCATGGCCTGTTGCCAATCTAAATGCAGCTACAGACGATTTTCGTGGTAAATCGGGAATTAACTGTGGATTTTTATGCAGAGAGTTCCATTTTTTCCCTTGAGATTGTGTTATCAAATTTTGTTTGTTGAAGTCTAAGTATGTAGATTTAATAAATCTTTTCACAGAGTAATACGTAGATTTAGTAACAGGTCTGTAAGTAGCAGTGCTGCCCTTCTTTGCTAAAGGATCTGCATTCTCGTTTCCCAGGATTCCACAATGGGATGGTATCCATTGGAATACAATTCTTTTATTGAGTGATATTAATTGAGAGAGCATTTTAGTTATTTCTGCTGTTTGAGATGGAGGTGTGTGTTTAGAGACTATTGATAGAATAGCTGCTTTGGAGTCTGACAATATAACTGCATTTTTAAATTTATTGATGTGGTATAGAAGATTCCTGAGACTTTCACTTATTTTGCAATGATTTCTCCATCAAAACTTGTTGTTCCATACCCAAGAGATCTATAAAGTGAGAAGAGACAGCACATAACACCTGCACCGGCACCTTGTTCTCTGGAGATCAAGGATCCGTCAATGTATAAATGAAGCCAGTTTTGTGGAGGGTACCTAATATTATAATATAATTTATACAATTAGTTTATGTCCCCAAATATTTACACTACCGGTAATTATATTGTGTGATAAATTTCATTATGTTTCATGCCCTTCTATTGAAATATTTAAGTTTAAGAGACTCTGAGGATTTTGACTAACATAATTAAAATCTATACTGCCACAGTGATCTAGTGGCTAGAGCGCTGGATTTATAATCCTGTGGGCCTGGGTTCGTTCCCAGGCATACCCTCTATTTATAACTTGTGTTAGGCATGCCCATGGTCCAAGTAACAAAGGAGTTTTCTCTGGGAGCTCCGGTTCTCTTGAAGCACCCCATCCCATCTCATCCCATTCATGTAGGATGCATTTTGAATGATAGTTCAAGAAATTAACTGTAAACATTAATACCTTCGCAATCTGATGAAAGAACTGAGTTGTTGCGAGACATGTAAAACATATGAGAAAGTTGTTGTTTTCTAATGCCAGGCATTTGACAATGAATTCATTTGACCTCTTGCACTGCAATATTTTTCAAAGATATTATCATGACCAGCCACTGATGCACAGATTTTGAGGTGTTCCGAATCCATTTTTTGGTTTGAGTTGCACAATGGGCAGTTAGGGGACTGATATATTCCAATTCTATGCAGGTGTTTGGCCAAACAATCATGGCCTGTTGCCAATCTAAATGCAGCTACAGACGATTTTCGTGGTAAATCTGGAATTAACTGTGGATTTTGATGCAGAGAGTTCCATTTTTTCCCTTGGGATTGAGTTATCAAATTTTGTTTGTTGAAGTCTAAGTATGTAGATTTAATAAATCTCTTCACAGAGTAATACGTAGATTTAGTAACAGGTCTGTAAGTAGCAGTTCTGCCCTTCTTTGCTAAAGCATCCGCATTCTCGTTTCCCAGGATTCCACAATGGGATGGTATCCATTGGAATACAATTCTTTTACTGAGTGATATTAATTGAGAGAGCATTTTATTTATTTCTGCTGTTTGAGATGAAGGTGTGTGTTTAGAGACGATTGATAGAATAGCTGCTTTGGAGTCTGACAATATAACTGCATTTTTAAATTTATTGATGTGGCATAGAAGATTCCTGAGACTTTCACTTATTGCAATGATTTCTCCATCAAAAATTGTTGTTCCATACCCGAGAGATCTATAAAGTGAGAAGAGACAGCACATAACACCTGCACCGGCACCTTGTTCTCTGGAGATCAAGGATCCATCAGTGTATAAATGAAGCCAGTTTTGTGGAGGGTACCCAATATTATAATATAATTTATACAATTAGTATATGTCCCCAAATATTTACACTACCGGTAATTATATTGTGTGATAAATTTCATTATGTTTCATGCCCTTCTATTGAAATATTTACACTACCGGTAATTATATTGTGTGATAAATTTCATTATGTTTCATGCCCTTCTATTGAAATATTTACACTACCGGTAATTATATTGTGTGATAAATTTCATTATGTTTCATGCCCTTCTATTGAAATACTTACACTACCGGTAATTATATTGTGTGATAAATTTCATTATGTTTCATGCCCTTCTATTGAAATATTTAAGTTTAAGAGATTCTGAGGATTTTGACTAACATAATTAAAATCTATACTGCCACAGTGATCTAGTGGCTAGAGCGCTGGATTTATAATCCTGTGGGCCTGGGTTCGTTCCCAGGCGTACCCTCTATTTATAACTTGTGTTAGGCATGCCCATGGTCCAAGTAACAAAGGAGTTTTCTCCGGGAGCTCCGGTTCTCTTGAAGCACCCCATCCCATCTCATCCCATCCATGTAGGATGCGTTTTGAATGATAGTTCAAGAAGTTAACTGTAAACATTAATACCTTCGCAATCTGATGAAAGAACTGAGTTGTTGCGAGACATGTAAAACATATGAGAAAGTTGTTGTTATTGTTTTCTAATGCCAGGCATTTGACAATGAAGTCATTTGACCTCTTGCACTTCAATATTTTTCAAAGATATTATCATGACCAGCCACTGAAGCACAGATTTTGAGGTGTTCCGAATCCATTTCTTGGTTTGAGTTGCACAATGGGCAGTTAGGGGACTGATATATAATTCTATGCAGGTGTTTGGCCAAACAATCATGGCCTGTTGCCAATCTAAATGCAGCTACAGACGATTTTCGTGGTAAATCTGGAATTAACTGTGGATTTTGATGCAGAGAGTTCCATTTTTTCCCTTGGGATTGAGTTATCAAATTTTGTTTGTTGAAGTCTAAGTATGTAGATTTAATAAATCTCTTCACAGAGTAATAAGTAGATTTGGTAACAGGTCTGTAAGTAGCAGTGCTGCCCTTCTTTGCTCAAGCATCCGCATTCTCGTTTCCCAGGATTCCACAATGGGATGGTATCCATTGGAATACAATTCTTTTATTGAGTGATATTAATTGAGAGAGCATTTTAGTTATTTCTGCTGTTTGAGGTGAAGGTGTGTGTTTAGAGACTATTGACAGAATAGCTGCTTTGGAGTCTGACAATATAACTGCATTTTTAAATTTATTGATGTGGCATAGAAGGTTCCTGAGACATTCACTTATTGCAATGATTTCTCCATCAAAACTTGTTGTTCCATATCCAAGAGATCTATAAAGTGAGAAGAGACAGCACGTAACACCTGCACCGGCACCTTGTTCTCTGGAGATCAAGGATCCGTCGGTGTATAAATGAAGCCAGTTTTGTGGAGGGTACCTAATATTAATTGTCTCTAAAGACAATTGTTTCAGTATTTCAGTGTTTACTTCTGATTTCAGTATTTCTTCTGTTAAATTTAGATTATATTACATATGAGAAAGTACGTGTCATCTTCGTGACACCAATTTTTTAAAATGTGAAACAAATTTGTAAATGGAGTAAAGCTAAGGACAATATGTCAAGCACCACTCTTTATTTACAATTCTGTTTGTAGTTGTCATTTTATCATTATTATTTAGGAATATAATATATGGTGATTAAAAGTTGTGTAATCAAGAAGTACCGGTATAGTATCATTATTATTATTATTATTATTATTATTATTATTATTATTATTATTATTATTATTAGGCTCTAATGGAGAAATATAACAAATTATTCATGCTGATCTCCGAAATCGCAATAAGAAATTTTACCGGGATATGCAATACAGCACCTCATTCATAGATGGCGCAGTTGCGTAGAAAATGACAGCGACTTTGTAGAAAATAACAGGATGTTTATGAAAGATGTAGAAATACTTCATTTAAATATTCATTTAAATATAATTTCTTGCCAAAAAAGGATCCAATTTAATTCAGAATACAGATACAAGCCTATCTTTTACATCCATCAAAAGACTAATTAAAAACAAATATAAAATCAAGCAAAACCAAGCACTGTGTACCAAAGCCAAAGATAAAAAATGGAGCATTTTAATAAAAAATGGAGCATTTTTATAAAAAAAAAAAAAAAAAAACAGAAATTATTCCAGAGATCCCACATAAATCTGCAGTAGCAAAATTCAGACTGCTTACAGAACACGATTATTTGGCCAAACACTTGAATAAAATAGGAATTTACACAAATCCAAATTGCCCTCTATGCAACAAAGAAGAAGAAATGACTGAAGATCATCTCATAACCTGTGAAGTTCTACCTGATGGATCCACCACAGAGAAATATTGGAGAGCAAGAACGCTAATGGCTTCGTTGCCAAAGCCTGGCATTAGATAACAACAACAACATATTATAAGACTAGCCGTTCAAGTTTATGAGAAGAAAATTAGGAGGCAAAACTTTCATACCGATGTAATGAAAGTCATATGAATGTTAAAATAAATTAGTGGTTTATAATGATTTTAAAATTTCTTTCTTCCTAGATTCAGCAGTGTTGTCATTTAAATCTTTTGCAAAATATACGCTATTTACGCAAAAGTCAAGAAAGTTTACAATTTGAAGAGTTTGCGGGAAAAACGATGAATGTCACATTTCTGTTAAGGATTAGATAATGATCTAATTGAGTCTATAACTGCAAGATGTAGTGCTGTTTCTATAGAAAATAAAGGAAAGGATTACTGTATTCGTGGTGATAATTCTCCTTTTTACCATTTTTCATAAGAACAACATTAAATTTCGTAGTGATCCATTGAATTAGGTAATGACATCAACCTTAACAAAACTGTGACATTCATCGTTTTTCCCGCGAACTCTTCATTTATTAGTGACAGATAATTCTTGATGAAAGGATCTCCTCGTTACCTGTGCAGGTATCTGGATGGAGTGGTGAAATGAACGGCCCTTCCAACATTATTCAAGATTGACGGTGGTGGTAACAATGAATAAATTAGTAAAAAAAAAAGGAAAGCTAATAGCTCTTATCACACAACCTCATTGTATGCTACATCCTGTAATTTTAAGTTGGATGAAATTTAGCCTATTTTATACGAATGGTCTTACATGTTTTAATAGTTCACAATCATCATCGTCACTGTCACAAGGAAAAGGATGGGAATGGGGGTTCAATCATTGTGCTGGGAATTGCGGTCAGATATAAGATATTCACAAGTAGCAAGCTCTCTGCTCATAGAGTCATCATTAACATCTCTATAATATAGGTACAAATATAACGAGAATTAAGTTACAATTTTCTTTCTACTGATAATAAGCTTCCAAAAATAGCTATGTACTTACATCCAAGCAGTACTTACGTGAATTTAATTAATATTCACAACTAAAATACTTACAATATGTGCCAAAAATTTGGAATCTGGAGAAAAGCAGATTTTTGTTATTGCCGAAGAAGTGTGTTTGTATGCAGTTTCAACGAGAGGTGTCAGAAGTGTGGGATGCAAAAACCATAACGAGCCATCTCTCATTCCGCATGTGAGAACAAAACCTAGATGGAAAAATAATAGACAATTAGACATCCACTTGTATTATACAGGGTGTCTACATCGAAATGGTCTATTTTTATCTTACTCCCAATATAAAAAAAAATGAAGATAGGTAGGGGAATTTTATTCACAATAATAATCTGTTGGGCTCTGTCCTTAAGTCCTGGAAACATTCTTGGTAACGATCCAACAAATGAGTTTTTCTTCTTCTCTGATGATGGAGTCGAAGTGTAGCTCCGAAACAATAGATGTTTCTATACATCTATCACAAAGCACAAAAACCAAAAGAACCTTGCAACACGTTGAACATGGTGAAGACCTTAAATCATGATATGGGAAATCTGAAATTATCCTGAGGAAATCTTGAGATATTAGTAGTGGAATTTTCCACTACCGGTACTATTGAACATATAGCTGAAATGGAACATTATCAAAGTCCTCGGCAGCAATAAGTGAGTCTTTTTCCATTCTCTCATAAAAAAGCATGTCAGTAGAGTATCTGGAAGCTGATAGCAATACTTCATGCTGAATTGCTTTGCCTAAATATATGGAAAAATGAATTTTCTGAAGGTAGCTTGAATATCGACCAACAAAGTAAGGCTAATAAAGTATAAAATAATAAATATCAGTCTGAAGATGCTTGGTATACTAGCAAAACGAAGAAAATGTTGAGACAAGAATGACTATAATACTGTTATTGGTTCTACCACAGGATTAAATAAACTTCATCATTCTAATTTGAATATTATGAATCAAACTTATTATGTGTGTAGTTTATTTACGGTAAATCTGTTTTAAATATTTATAAGATCTAAAAACATTCAATCAAAATAATTAAATAAATTGCTATTAACTCAAATACAATTGCATACCTGCAGGATCGTACTTCAGGAATGATATTTCTTTATAACTGCCATCATCAATTTCCATGTCTGAAGGTGCAGTGGCTGGAATTTTGTTTTCAACCAGCAATAGCTTGTTTCTGAAGTTGTACAGTAAGAGTTCACCAACCTTATTTCCTATACATATTTGTTTCCTAGAAAAATAGTGGATAACATTAACTCACGAATATTTTATAGTATGTAAACTACGTATGTCATAAACTACTGACATGGTATCAACATAATTATTTAATAAGCTACCATTGGAGGCGAGAAAAGTACCAATAAATGAGTTTAAGTCCTGTGTACAAAAATGGTTGCTCAATGGACATTTCTACTCAATTAATGAATTCATGGAGTGTGATATAAATACCGGTACTGTATTTTAGAAATGTAATTCTTTATATTTTAATTTTTCCCTTTGTATTTTAATTTTCCTTTTTGTCTTTGTATAAATATGTTAATCTGCATCATACTCTATTTCTTTATTTGTCTATGCTTGATTATTTGCTTATATTTGTTTATGTGTTTGTGCGTGTGTGAGTGTATGTGTGCATGCGCATATTATCTAACCTGACGATGTCATATTCAGGCAAGATGAGCCTGGGAATTTACCACAAGACACAATTTCTTTCTTATTACCACACTGAGTTTCGATAGAGGACATAAACTCAACTGCATGATTTAAAACGGGTTTTACAATTTTAATAAAGCAGAGATATACTGTAAATCAATACATTTTTGGTTAATTACTATTTTAGTAAAGAACAATCCGTTCACAGTTGGTTTCATTATGACTACATATGAATCATTTATTGGCAAATGACAAGTCGACCAAATAGAAAATGACTCATTGAATTTGGGGCCAATTATGAATGGATCACTATACCTATGTGAACCTTACTTACTTACTTACAAATGGCTTTTAAGGAACCCGAAGGTTCATTGCCGCCCTCACATAAGCCCGCCAGCGGTCCCTATCCTGTTCAAGATTAATCCAGTCTCTATCATCATACCCCACCTCCCTCAAATCCATTTTAATATTATCCTCCCATCTACGTCTCGGCCACCCTAAAGGTCTTTTTCCCTCCGGTCTCCCAACTAACACTCTATATGCATTTCTGGATTCGCCCATACGTGCTACATGCCCTGCCCATCTCAAACGTCTGGATTTAATGTTCCTAATTATTATGTCAGGTGAAGAATACAATGCCTGCAGTTCTGTGTTGTGTAACTTTCTCCATTCTCCTGTAACTTCATCCCGCTTAGCCCCAAATATTTTCCTAAGCACCTTATTCTCAAACACCCTTAACCTATGCTCCTCTCTCAGAGTGAGAGTCAAAGTTTCACAACCATACAGAACAACCGGTAATATAACTGTTTTATAAATTCTAACTTTCAGATTTTTGGACAGCAGACTGGATGATAAGAGCTTCTCAACCGAATAATAACATGCATTTCCCATATTTATTCTGCGTTTAATTTCCTCCCGAGTGTCATTTATATTTGTTACTGTTGCTCCAAGATATTTGAATTTTTCCACCTCTTCGAAGGATAAATCTCCAATTTTTATATTTCCATTTCGTACAATATTCTGGTCACGAGACATAATCATATACTTGGTCTTTTCGGGATTTACTTCCAAACCGATCGCTTTACTTGTTTCAAGTAAAATTTCCGTGTTTTCCCTAATCATTTGTGTATTTTCTCCTAACATATTCACGTCATCCGCATAGACAAGAAGCTGATGTAACCCGTTCAATTCCAAACCCTGCCTGTTATCCTGAACTTTCCTAATGGCATATTCTAGCCTATGTGAACCTACAAGCACAAAAATGTTAACTCAGAGATAATATTTTTATGAAGACAGCAATGAATGTCGCTTTTACAAGTGTTCTCAACTAATAACATGCTTTACAGTAGTACTCACTTTTCTGGGTGGGTATCCATTGCTGTGATAACTGAATCAGATTTCTGGAGAACGAAATCACAAGTATTTTTCAAGAAGTCCACGCGACTAACTTGTCCAGTAGCAGTGGCTAAAATGTAAACCTCTTTGTAAATAAACATAGGCATATAATAACACGAAATTAAATACTATATATAATTTTTTAAAGCAATGTCAAAAGTCGTAAGTCAAAAGACAAAGCAATAGCATTTGTGGAGGTGTATCAAATTCTACAATTTGGATTTCCTCGTTAGAGGTCTTTCCTTCTCCACTCTGTCCTAGAGTAGTGATCGACAGAATTTTTGTCATCACACTTCTCTAGCTGAAGAGGCGAATTGAAGCCGAAGCAGAGAAAACGCAAAACAATAAATAGAGTTTACATTCTTGAAAATAGAGGTCAAATGACTTTATTGTCAAATGCCTGGCATTAAAAAACAACAACAACACTCTTGAAAATTCAAGTTTGTGTTTTCATGGGTCTTTTCCAAAGGTTTGATCCTTTGACCGCATTTGGTATTATCCTTTGCAGTCTTTGGATCTTCCAAAGGTTTTGACATGTGATACACAAAATGGGATGATATTCTTTAACCCAGTTTGCGAATCTCCGGTCTTTTGACATTGCTTTGCAAATGCTTTGAAGTAATATCACCTACTTAGCAAAATTGTCAATTACTTTTGCTTTATGCAAATCTAGTCTTTCAGGTAAAGCTCCCTGTAAAGCAGATTTGAATAATTTCAAGGGAAAAATTGTTCCGGGGCCGGGTGTCGATCCCGGGACCTCTGGTTGAATGTACCAGCGCTCTACCAAATTATTCAAACCTGCTTTACAGGGAGCTTTACCTGAAAGACTAGATTTGCAATATATATACGTCACTGTGTACGTTAACAGAAAACCACAATTCCAAGTCACACAGAGATTGTGTGCACTCGATGTGGGACTCTGGCGTTTCGTCAGCCCACGCGAGTTGTGTGGATATAAAGGGAAAAGTTGAGACGGTGTTGGGTGGAGTTCCCGGGTAGCTCAGTTGGTAGAGCGCTGGTACGTTCAACCAGAGGTCCCGGGATCAATACCCGGCCCCGGAACAATTTGTCCCTTGAAATTATACTTTTGCTTTGTCATTGGCTTACGCCTTTTGACTTTGCTTTTGTAATATTCTGACAAGATTACCGTTCCACGACTTCTTCTTTGTGCTGATGAGAACCGAATAGTTCGAAACCGGAGATTCGCAAACTGGGTTAAAGAATATCATCCCATTTTGTGGAAGATCCAAAAACTGCAAAGGATAATACCAAATGCGGTCAAAGGATCAAACCTTTGGAAAAGACCCGTGAAAACACAAACTTGTATTTTAAGAGTGTAAACTCTATTTGTTGTTTTGCGTTTTCTCTGTTTCGGCTTCAATTCGCCTCTTCAGCTAGAGAAGTGTGATGACAAAAATTCTGTCGATCACTACTCTAGGACAGAGCGGAGAAGGAAAGACCTCTAACGAGGAATTCCAAATTGTAGAATAATTTTTTGTTTATAGTAATAGTATGCAGTGGCGTAGCATGAAATTTTGAGCAGGGGAAGCTAATTCAAGTTGTCTTTCAAGCAATATGAGAAAACGTATTACAAAAAAATAGTCTTAAAATAAATCGTAGTCAATGTCAAGTCAGCAGTCAAAGATTGGTTGGAACCTCGTAACACCAATAAGGCATGACCTCCAATGGTACGTAGTAAAATATGATTTCACGGTTTACACATCAAATAGACACGTATAGTATAACACTAGCTCACTCCCTGTCATACTTAGAGAAATCACAATATTAACGGCCAATAGATACAGTATTAGTATCATTACGTAAGTATGCATCTGTCTTTTGGTTGTGTCCTTCATTGACAGCAAGGGTGTCGGTCATTTGTTTTTTAGATCACACTTTTGTTCGTAAGTCAGTCTTGATAATATAATTGTCCTAAAAAATTCAAGTAAATTGGTGTCAGGAACTGTTATTTCACTCACTATGTATTATATCAGCCACAATGCACACTAACACTTCAACTAAACACAAATGACGAAAAGGGATAACTCGGAAACTACTTATTTTCAATGTCAAAGCTAGCTTCCTGCGAGCCTTGCGACCAGGGTAGTTTAGTTAGAAAGGGATGGAAAATCTGCGGGTTGAGTTACACAGAAGAATGAGTGTAAGAAACCAGTCTGCTTGGAAGCTGGTGTGTGCAGGCTTCTTGTTTACTGCTGCATCACAAATCATCCTGAGCTGCCACGTCACAATATTTAACGCGTAAATATAAATTCTATTAAAATTAATAAATAATTTTGTCCATAGACTGCAGGTTTATTATGAAATTATTATTAACTGGGGAAGCTGAGCTTTTTAGCTTACATTGACGCTACGCCACTGATAGTATGTACATTGTAGGTTGCAACTGCCTGTCCTAACAATAATAGGGTTAAGATAGAATTATGACATATGGTAACTAAAAACCAAACCACATACCGAAGAATTCTAATATACCGGTATGCCATGAATAAAGCACAATATTCGTGAAATTCAGTTTGAAAATATTACTAATATACTATAATTGTAATATATCTGTACTTTACACTGAAATATATGGTACCTATGTAGACCTAACAATGTATATGGATCGTGATGACCTTTTGAGTTTGAAATACAGTAAAACCCCGATAAAACGCTATTCAAGGGATTGCGTGTAAACCGCATATTAACCAGGACCGCGTATTAGGCGGGTATACTAATTTTGACTTATATACAGTATCTATTAGCATTTTTCTTTATTGAAATACATGATTCATGAAAGGTAATACAGTATCACTCCATTATGTAATTACTGTACTGTACGTCAAAGACATTTACAATATGTATTATACTTAATTCTTTCTAAAAAAAAAAGTCATTTATAGTTGTTTGCCGTGTGCGTGTACTCCAAGTCCTCATGTTTACCACACTTCAGTTTCCTGCGATTACATCCTCCCGACGTCACAGCTGTAGTGATTGAGTTGCGATTTTTTATTATCGTCCTTAATATCGATGATGGGATTCCTAATATATCAGATAATTTTTTCTGAGTAAGAGTACTGTTCTCATCGTACTTTCGTAAGATTTCCAATTTTTCCGACACAGAAAGTGCTTTTCGTTTAACACTCATTGTTATTGTTGTTGTTTTCTAATGCCAGGCATTTGACAATAAAGTCATTTGACCTCTTGCACTCCAATATTTTTCAAAGATATTATCATGACTAGCCACTGAAGCACAGATTTTGAGGTGGTCCGAATCCATTTCTTGGTTTGAGTTGCACAATGGACAATGAAAATGGCAAGTTGTAGCTGATTTAAGTGAACACCATATTTTAACGTTTTGGTGGCTACTTCATTCACACACAACCCCCAGAATGTCTGGAGGACCACACCTGCTGTTGGTCGACGGGTCCATTTGACCTAGCTGGGAGATTTTGTTGATCACCAGCTTTCCCTCCTTAAGCCACTGGAGGACGATTTTAGTGCCATAGCAGGTCAGCATTAGGAACAGAAAAGTAGAAAGTGGAGGAAGGAAAGTGAAATGAACCCCTAGGCCTCGAATGCTCTAATGCCGTCGGGGTCGAAGAAAGTAAGAGTTCAGTCAGAGGACTGGATAGGAAAGGGTAAAAAGGGAATTAGGTATGGAATAGAGGAAAATTATACCAAATTCAGTCATTAACTCATCAAGCTGACCAGTGCTAATTGATGAGTAGCCCCTCCCTTTAGTTCAGCTTGTAAAATTGCTTACTAACAGCTGCACCACGGGAAGGTAGGGATGGGACATTGGGTATTTGTCCAGGTTGGTTCCTTAAAGCCTTCAGTGGGAAGGATTAATGGCTCTCCCCCCTGTATCCGACAGATACCCTTTTGCTGCCTTAACACTCATTGTAATCACATTCATAGACACTTCAATACACTAAAGGATAACAAACTGCCCAGCAAAAATTTCCAGAATTTTATTATGGCCGACTGAGGAATGCTGTTTGAGAGAGAGGGTTAGCAAGAGGGTGAGGTATTGTAACTGTATGTAGGCTTTAAGCGCGCAGGTAAAGAGTCAAATAAGAGAGCGTAACAAGAGGGTGAGGTATGAAGTATGAAGGTTTAAATGCGCAGGTAAAGGATCGAATACCAATACTTTTCAGGTTAACAGCACCAGTGAGTTCAGTGACCAAGATGTTTCATTGCTGTTAAAGTACATTGCTGAAAATTACATAAAAACATTCCACAAAAACAGCTTATTATGCGGGACTTGAGCGCAACAAACGGGGTATTTTATAAAGGCGTTGTATATGAAATGTGCAGGAGCCGGACAAAAAAAGCGTATTACACGGGATAGCGTAATAAGCGGGCGTGTCTTATCGGGGTTTTACTGTAACTGCCATATGAAAACGAGTCTTTCAAGCGGTCAGCGAGGCATATTTCAGCTGTAAAACACAACAGGAATGTGTGCAGATGTAAAATCGTAAAAGATAAAATGAGGAAGTATTTGAAATTATAATGCACAATTGATCTTAAAATCTTGGAATGTAGGCTTTCACGGCCGGCATTGATAGGATGCGTATTTTTCCGGGCTAGAGGGCTGTGGTCTGTCGGTGTTACAACCAAACGTTTCGTCCACTACTCCGGTGGACATCTTCAGTGGCGTGGTACACGTGTGCGGAGAGATCTGCTGTGTGTATCAGGAACTGGCATTGAGACTGGTAGCACGTAGCAAAAATTAAAAGAGCCTTAAAACCAAGACGGCAAACACCACCTGATCCGAGACAAGGCCAAACCAAGCGAGGCACGGTTTTTCTCCCATACTACAGACCTGTTACAGACCGGATCAGCAAGATACTACAACAACACAACGTGGAGACAATTTTCACTCCTACTAGGCAGACTCGTAACTGCTTATGGTCTGTCAAGGACAAACGTGACCGACTTTCATCAGCTGGAGTATACAGAATCCCGTGTTCCTGTGGGTCAGTGTACATAGGTACAACACAGCGTAGCTTCAAGACCAGAATCACCGAGCATAGAAGGAACTGCCATTTAGGTCACGTGGACAAGTCAGCCGTAGCCGAGCATGCTTTTAATGATGGGGATCACAACATCAGGTTCCAGGACACCGACATCCTAAGCAGTAAGCCACACTTCTATGCCAGGTTACATCGGGAAGCTATTGAAATTCTTCTTCTTCTTCTTTTTCTTCTTCTTCTTTTTCTTCTTCTTCTTCAGTCCCTTCTGCTGCTAAGTGTCGGGTTCGCCTCTCTCCGTCCATTTCATCCATTTTTCCCGGTCTCTACACATTCTCTTCATCTCTACCATTGTTTTTCCTTTCTGTTGGCCTATTCTTTCTATTGTATCCTCCCATTTAATCCTTGGTCTTCCTCTTCTCTTTCTTCCTTCCACTCTCATTTCCATCACCTGTTTAACCTTCCTTTCTTCTCCCATACGATATACATGCCCAAACCATTTCAACTCCCTTTCATTAATCACCTCTGTTAATGCTTTTCTCACTTTAACTTCTTCTCTTATTCTGTCATTCCTTATCCTATCTCTTCTGGTCTTTCCTACAGTTCTTCTAAGATATTTCATTTCCACTGCTGTTAATTTACTTCGATGTTTATCTAAGAGTGGTAAGCTTTCGGTACTATATTGTATTATAGGTTTAATTATTGAATTATATATCTGTATTTTAGGCCGTGTCTTAAAGCTCAAGTCCATACTACACACTAGTGACTAGCAACTAGGTGACTTGTAAACTACACACTAGGGAGCTTTGGACATGTATGCTTGAAACATGGCCTTCTTCATAGACTATTTTTCTAAAAACCATGACATCACGGTGCAACACTGAATTAAGAAGGCAGTGTCCTAATGCAGTTTCATTACGAATTATGAGGAAAAGATGAGGGCTTAATATAAACCAATAATGTTTAAAACATTGTACAGAAGGTACTAATAATGTCAGTGTTCAAAGTTAACGTGTTATTCTACATTATATTTACATTATTTCACTTCCAAAGCATTTTCAGATTTCATAACCCCAATTGCTGATGAGGTATCCATGTTTGTTTAGTGAACAAGTCAACAATCGAGCAAGCATTTTCGTTTACTAGCTACTACGGACTTGATTGCTATGCACTATGTAACTTTGGATCATAACTTCTGACGTCACATCCGGCTATTTAGTCAACAATCTAGTTCACTTCAGCTGAAAATGTAGCTTTGAGACACGGCCTTAGTATTATATATAAGCACGTACGAGGAAATGGTGGGAGTAGTAAGAATGGATGGGGAATTATCAGAAGAGTTCAGAATGGAGATAGGAGTTAAACAGGGGGGACAGTCTAAGCCCGCTTCTCTTCATAATATTTATGGATGAAATAATTAAAATATGTAAACGTAGGACACATAGAACTAAAGTGGGAAATTGGAGATTAAGACCAGTATATTTACAAATGTTAATCTATGCTGATGATATAGCATTAATAGCAGAAACACCTGAAAGGCTACAACACATGCTGATGGAATGGAACGAAGAGTTAATGAGAAAAGGGATGCGGATTAATGTCAACAAGAGTAAAGTAATGTGGATCTCTAAGGAAGATAGACAGGAAACAGAATTTAATATTGAATGTGAAGGACAAAACCTGGAGAGAGTGGAAAGTTTTAAATATTTAGGAACAATAATAACTAGTGATGGAAGAGTAGATCAAGAAGTACTGAACAGGGTAAAGAAAGCAACATCAGCATACTATCAAATAAATAATACAATAGTTGGGAAAAAAGAAATAACCACTAAGCTACTGAAATTCATAAATACAAAAACAACTTTAACCGTAAGGAGGAAGGACTCAAGGTCAACAAAGCTTGGTATCCGGCCCTCAGAAGCACACGCATCAATCAAACCCTTTTTCCGACAATTAGACACTATGACAAACAATCAGAACACCGAAGCCACTAGTGCGGACCGTGGCGACAATGACAAGCAACAACAGTCCCACACCTTAAATATAGACGTGCTACCAGTCTCAATGCCAGTTCCTGATACACACAGCAGATCTCTCCGCACACGTGTACCACGCCACTGAAGATGTCCACCGGAGTAGTGGACGAAACGTTTGGTTGTAACGCCGACAGACCACGGCCCTCTAGCCCGGAAAATACGCATCCTGATCTTAAAATGTTCAATGTTGCACATTATATACATACATACGATGAAGTCTCTTGTTATGAAAGGTCTTCTGTCCAACGTAGCATCTGAGGGAACCATGTTCTTATAAATTGCTTCAAATTCCTCATAGCGATCTTCTTCCTCACTGTCAAGGGATTGCAGAGACATAGCCTTTTTCATTACATCTGGCAAACAATATATTTGATTAGAATATTGCTAGTTCTGCATATAATTTTATTTTTACACATAAATGACTAATTGTATTATTTTTTTAACATGTTAAGTATTTTTCTTTATTCTTTATACAGTATATATTCAGATAACCACATTTTTGTCCTATAGGCCAGATGATTCCTAATGAGATTATGAAAAGGAGGCAATGATGTTGAATTGGTGGTATAATGATAAGGAAGAATTTACTGAATAATCTAGTCGGAAATCGAATGTGATACAGCACTGACACTGATAGGTAGCAGATCACGATAAGACCTAGCTGTACACGCACAAGCCAACACTATTCAATGAAGCACTTGCTTTCGCGTGTTCAAGTCCTAACTCTTCTTTATGTTTAATTGGGGACCGTTTTTGCAAAACTCGCTAACTGTAAAAACTAAATTTTATAGGAAACACAAAAAACTGAAATCTTGACTTTCAAGTGTAAACTCTAAGGAGTATTTGTGATCATTTTGTTTTATGTTTAGTGTTGTAATAGAATAATTTTCATTTTTGCACGATAATTTCACACGTGTAATTTGACAATGTCATTAGCTTTTGCTATAACGACAGCTAATAAATACTATACTACTACTATACTATACTATACTATACTATACTATACTATACTATACTATACTACTATACTATACTAATTAATAATATACTGTCCTGCTCGGCGGAAAGCAGGTATAGAATGTGCAACAACGTGACCCACTTCAGACTTAAACAAAGAGGAGGAGGCTAGTCAGAAATAACAGCAATGCGGCTATACTTAAGAACAACATGATTTAACATGAAAAATGAGTTATTAACATTATAATATTTACCTATATCTGGAATGTAGTCTTCAGGCTCTTTCAAAATGTATTTTCTAGGTGCAAGATTGAAGCTGATCCCTGTTATTGAATCAAGCTTAAAACTTTGGCACCAGTATAAGAGAAGTAATTGCTTATCATAGAATCTTATATGCCCACGAGAATTGCCTGTCACAACAAGGCTGAAAAGGAAAGCAAATACCAACAAGTTGAGTAAGATGCAAACCTCTGAAGATTTAGAAATCCACGATACAAGTAAGGCTTTCCACACTGATAGCCCGAATTTAAATCTCGATGGATGCAAATGAAATTTGTAGTGCACAAAGACAGTGCTTGGTGGTAGGTTTTCCCTGGGTACTGCTGTTTCCCCTACCAGTATTCCATCACTCTTCCATTAAGAATCATCATCATTATGCAGTGCTATATAGTACCGGTACCATAGTGCCATATTGAGAAACATCGAGAGTTCAATATTCCAACACACATAACATTTATTGATGTCCAAAAAGCATTTGATACTGTAAATAGATCAACACTTTGGAACATTTTAAAGAAAGAAGGGATACCTCAAAATTTAATTTATGCCATTCAAAGCATGTACAGAAACACAAAGATTAAAATTAAAATTAATAACAAGATTAGTTTAACGACTAGGATAACAAATCAAGGCTTAAAACAAGGTTGTCTGCTGTCTCCTTGTTTATTTAATATATATATATATATATATATATATATATATATATATATATATATATATATATATATATGCACTTATTAAGGACTGGGAAATTGATTTGGCCACACATTTTATGATCGATAACAAACCCCTTAACACTCTGCTCTACGCAGATGATGTAATTATATTAGCTAACACCGAAGACAACTTACAAATGGCAATTCATAGGTTATATCAAAAAGCAAAAGAGTACAATTTAGACATTTCTATACACAAAACAAAAACCATGGCCTTTATTGGTAAAAATTCTGTAAGAACTAAAATAGTTATCAATAACTCTGGAGTAGAGCAAGTAAATGCTTTTACTTACCTTGACTGTAATCTCGCCTATATTCATTCTCGAGATATAGATAATAAATTAGCCAAATTTCAACAGCTGCTAAGAACAATTAGAAATACACTGTTTAAGAAGGTCCGGCAAGACACAATTTTGAAATTCTACAAAACAATGGCCATTCCAGCTTTGCTATATGGATCAGAAACTTGGACTCTAACAACTAGTCAACTGAGAAGAATAGAAGCAGCTGAGATGAGATTACTAAGACCGCTAGCAGGCTACACTCTCTATGACCATAAATATAATGAAGACATCCGACAAGAACTAAATATCGCAGCCATTACAGAGACAATCCACAAGTATCGGAGCAACTGGCATGAGCATGTTCTACGGATGCCAAATGATAGACTACCCAGGAGATTATTAAATTACAGACCCCTTGGATACCGAGATCGTGGATGCCCGAAGAAGCGATGGAGAGACCAGCTTTTCACCTGAGACGGAACAGGCCAAATGGCCTAAACTCTGATAGCTATTGATGATGATGATGATCATAGTGCATCAATGGCAAAATGAATTACAGTTTTGGTGTGTCATTCATAGGTGGAGATACTTGGGTAAAATGGCTCATAGTCAAGAATCCATCACTGGACAAGAACAACATTACAACACATACAGATTTATGTAATGCAGTTGAAATAAGGATTTCTACATGAAAATCATTGAAACTTTAAATTACAAAGCTAATGAATTTTGTGAGGAGGAAGAGGAGGAGGGAAATGCAATGCAATGCTGCAATGTTAATATTTTATTGCTGTATTAATGACATGGAAAACTTCACTTACTTGTCCACACAACACATTACATTAATGCTGTCTTTCTGCAAGTGTATAATCTTTATGCATTTTTTTTCATTAGATGCTGATCCTGGTGAAAATGACTGCAAGTACGGAACATCACTCCAAGCTAAAACATATCCTGTTGAAATGAAATGGTATCAGTATTCTGAAATTCAAAGTGAAGTACTTTATACACTGACATGCGTATTGAACCTGCATACAAATAGAAGGAATAACAACAATTTCATCTCATTTTATTTATTATAATATGAAGGTCAGAAAATATTACTGTGACCTGGTATGAGAGTACCGTATTTTATTTTTGTGCTTTACTGTAGAGACAGAAATATCCAACGTTTCAGAACTATGCATAAGTTTTTTCATCAGGTTGGACCCTTTACCAAGAGCAGTTTTTCCAGGACTGGACATAAAATTTAATATCTATGTGTGTTGAGTGAGTGAATGAGAGAGTGTATGTGTGTCTAATGTTGAGAAAGAATAGGGCTATGGTATTGGGAAAAAGAGTGCCCACTCTGACTCATAAATAAAGACTTTTAGAGCCACTTTTAGAAGCGCTGCTGAAGTACTGCCTCTTTGAATAATGGATTTAAATGGAGGCCTGCAGACAAAGCCATAGTGGCACTGCAGAAGCTCTGAGTGGTTGGCTTTGCCGCTTGTGGCGGCCACTAAAAGTGATGTTTTCCTGGCGATCTTACTCGTGTTAATTGTGTAAGCATGTGCGGCTTACAGCTGTTTCGGTGCTTCTTCACACCATCCTCAGAGGCTACTAGATCTCGGCGTCATCTCGAACTTCGCTGCCTGTTGTGTGGGTGCGTTCGATTGTTGAAAAGTGTTGAAATGTGGTGTCAAATAGTGTGTGTTTTCTGAAATTCATTTGTGTGTTGAAATACAACAGGCAGCGAAGTTCGAGATGATGCCGAGATCTAGTAGGCTCTGAGGATGGTGTAAAGAAGCACCAAAACAGCTGTAAGCCGCACATGCTTACATAATTAACACGAGTAAGATCGCCATTTAATCAATTATTTATATTCAAGTGTAAGTACGTACTCAGGTAATTGGCTTGAAAAGATTTTTTTTTCTCGTTGTTGGTAATTCTATAGCATCTATTAGATGCTTTATGGTTGTGCTAACAGATGGAATTATTTGTCAACAATGTGACACTGAAATGTGTGTTCAGGTTACTGCCCAGTGACAGTCCTGATGTATTTTATATTTTTGATGATTGGTTAATTAATATTAACCTGACACACTCACAACCACACTCACATTCATACAAATTTCCAGATTCTAGACACCCAGGTAATTTTTCTTCTTCAAGAAAAATTCACCGAGAGCCGAGCCCGGGAATCGAAACCGGGACCTCCAGATCTGCAAGCTAGCATGCTGAACAACAGACCACGGAGGCAGTCAAAAAAAAAAAAAAAAAAGATTATAAAATAGATTGATTTTGATTCTTTATTTATGGTTGTTAACCATTGCCTCCAGATATGTCAGCATCTAGAACCTTTTTAAACTCTACTAATCTGGCAGATTTAATTCTATTCTTTGGTGGAGGTACTTACAAGACATAGATATTTGATAGCCGTCCCAATCAGGGTTTAATAATCGGCCTCCTAATCAGTTCTAAATGAATATTTATATTTATGAAATTAAATACTATTATAGTCACAATCATGCCATGGTATAAAACAAAAATTTCACAACCTCGAGCGGGATTCGAACCTGCGACTTCCTGTACTCCGGTCAGGTGCTCTACCACTGAGCTATCGAGATCGCCTCACGCCAAAGGCTTGGAATTATCCTTTCATACTAGCGACTCTGTTATAGACTACTGTCCATAGCATCTGATCTAGTCAGCACTGCTTATGGTTGGGAAGAAACTTTACAAATGATGAAGATTACATTTATATTTAATTCAATAGATCTCCTAGCTAGGTCCAATGGACCCGTCGACCAACAGCAGGTGTGGTCCTCCAGACATTCTGGGGGTTGTGTGTGAATGAAGTAGCCACCAAAACGTTAAAATATGGTGTTCACTTAAATCGGCTACATCTTGCCATTTTCACTCTTTGAAAAATATTGGAGTGCAAGAGGTCAAATGATTTTATTGTCAAACGCCTGGCATTAGAAAACAACAACACAACAACAACAACAACATATTCAAGTGTTAAAAGTAGTGTACGAAAGATTCAACATGGATGATGTTTTCCGTCGTGACACATAGAATTAAATTTTAGGTTTCAGGGGGGCCACAGCCAGGACACTATTTTAGTGGCACATCTGTAGCGATGCTAATGGACGACTGTTGGGCCACCACCAGACAGTATATAGCCTATTGAGCCATGGTGTCTTTTTGTTTTTTCTTTTTTCGAATTTCATTGGTAGTTCCTTCATTGAATTGATTTTTTAAACATGCGAAAATAAGAAAAAAAAACTTTTCATTGTCCTGATGTAAATTATCAAAGTATGAAATAGTCCTCGATTCTGTCTTTCCAAAACCATCTGATGGACCCAGACTCTTCTTCTATTTTTACGTCTCTATGAGCAAAGTTTCCAAAAGTGTTGTTGTTTTCTAATGCCAGGCATTTGACAATAAAGTCATTTGACCTCTTGCACCCCAATATTTTTCAAAGATATTGTCATGGTTAGCCACTGACGCACAGATTTTGAGATGTTCTGAATCCATTTCTTGATTTGAGTTGCACAATGGACAGTTAGGAGACTGATATATTCCAATTCTATGCAGATGCTTGGCCAAACAGTCATGGCCTGTTGCCAATCTAAATACAGCTACAGACAATTTAAATCGGGAATCAACTGTGGATTATGATGCAGAGAATTCCATTTTTTCCTTGGAGTGAAAATGGCAAGTTGTAGCCGATTTAAGTGAACACCATATTTTAACGTTTTGGTGGCTACTTCATTCACACACAACCCCCAGAATGTCTGGAGGACCACACCTGCTGTTGGTCGACGGGTCCACTGGACCTAGTTGGGAGATCTTGTTGATCACCAGCTTTCCCTCCTTAAGCCACTGGAGGACGATTTTAGTGCCATAGCATGTCAGTACTAGGAACAGAAAAGTAGGAAGGGTAGGAAGGAAAGTGAAATGAACCCGTAGGCCTCGAAAGCTCTAATACTGTCGGGATCGAAGAAAGTAAGAGTTCAGTCAGAGGACTGGATAGGAAAGGGTAAAGAGGGAATTAGGTATAGTTTCCAAAAGTATCTCTCCTTCTACGTCCATGTTCACTGGAAGACTGAAAAATTCTCTACAAAAATTTAATGACTGATTAAATGGCAAACTTACTAGTGTTAATTATATAAGCACGTGTGGCTTACAGCTATTTCGGTGTATACTGTACACCATCATCAGAGCCTACTAGCCTACTAATGTATTAAGCAGTGCAACTAACGCACTCTCACAGCACCACTAAGACGCATTTGCAGTGGCGCTGCTAAGTGGCCTTGTCTGAAGGGATCCTTAAGACCGTGAAATTATGTAGAAAAGAAAAAATGAAGAGCTGTAAGCTATTTGATATCATTTAGAAGTAATGAATTAAATACTATTATAGTCACAATCATGCCATGGTATGAAAGAAAATTTTCACAACCTCGAGCTGGAATCGAACCGGCGACTTCCTGTTCTCCGGTCAGGCACTCTACCACTGACCTATTGAGTTCGTCTCATGCCAAAGGCTCGGAATTATCCTTTCATACTGGCGACTCTGTTATAGAGTACTGTCCATAGCATCTGATCTTAGTCAGCACTGCTTATGGCGTGAGACGAACTCGATAGCTCAGTGGTAGAGCGCCTGACCGGAGAACAGGAAGTCGCAGGTTCGATTCCCGCTAGAGGTTGTGAAATTTTTCTTTCATACCATGGCATGATTGTGACTATAATAGTATTTAATTCATTAATACGTCACATCAACGGACGTATATACGTCATCCAAACATCGTAAGATGAAGATTACATTTAGAAGTAATTTCAAGATCAATAGCTGTAATTATACTTAACCATTGGAAGTTGAATTAAGGACCTGGTGTGTTCCAGGAAGGTAAGTGACGTCTGTGAAAACACCGCGAGACTTGAAACTTTTAATTTCTGGAATATGAACTTGAATACATTGATTCTCTTCTTTGGTAACCTGTGAAAACATTTTTAAATTATTATTATAAAACGGTACCCAATCTTAAATACTAAACATTCTTCATTCTTGAATACACTCTTTTACCACTTAAATAATCAACGATGAACGTTATTGAACAAGTAATAACTACTTCACTGTGTTAGTATTATAAATTTTGGTGGTAAATTACCCGACTGACTACTGGGTGTTCATTTCAAAGTGTGTCATGACGTCACTGTTGAGTCAGCGATTTGAAGCGAGTTTCAGCTTTTATGTTACAGAAGTTGCCTATTAATCAAGGCGTTCAATCTGAACTTGAGAACGTGTACGGTATAACTTGAACGTCATAGCAACAGATGGCGGTCTGTACGGTCTGTCTGCTACCATAACCTCTTTCGAACTATGTTTTGCGCGGCCAAGTCGTACGCAGAGTATTTGTTATCATTGGTTGCGTATGGCAACATTCCACAACATAAATCAAATGCTCCGTGTCCATGTTGACCGTCGAAGTTAATGTCAACAAATACGTAAGTAATTGTCTTAACCCTCTCCCCATATCTCGACAGTAAGAAAAAAACTCATCTCAGTACATGTTTCGAAACAGTTCACATTCCTGCCTCTACCAGCGTTACCGTACATATCGGTAAGTACTCTTCAGAATGAACGCCGTACTTGCTAGGCAACTTCTCTGGCTCATAGCTAGGAAGATTGAATTCTCTAGGCTTATCAGCTAGCCACATGACGGCATACAGAGAGCCATGACACACTTTGAACTGAACACTCAGTATTTTCGACATGATTTGCGTCATCCTCTGATCCACCAAAATTCATATTAACACAGTGCAGTAGTTATTACTTCATTCATCTACTAGTAGATCTTCCTACAGCTTTGGATCCTCAGGCTTGCATCACAAATTCTTGAAAACTTCAACATATCTACAAAATTGTTAGACTAAAATGACGTTTCAACATCATTTTCCACGTTAGGAAGCCTCTTTTAACACTTGACTTCGATCAACTGGGAATATTCTTGTAGTCCTGAAGCCAGACTGAACATTGTTTGCTGGATGTGGCCTACTTTTTCTATAGTACTCTTCAGAGGCGATTTTAACAATTCTTTTGGCAAACAACTTCGATGTCTCAAGTTGCCGCAGAAATGCAATCTAAATATATAAATTTCCTTGAAATTAAAATCAATAGAATGATATGATTTTGCAGGTACAAAGTAAAGATTGTAGTCCACACCTGTGGGGTAACGGTCAGCGCGTCTGGCCGCGAAACCAGGTGGCCCGGGTTCGAATCCTGGTTGGAACAAGTTACCTGGTTGAGGTTTTTTCCAGGGTTTTCCCTCAACCCAATACGAGCAAATGCTGGGTAACTTTCGGTGCTGGACCCTGGACTCATTTCACCGGCATTATCACCTTCATTTCATTCAGATGCTAAATAACCTGAGATGTTGATACAGCATCGTAAAATAAGCCAATAAAAAATAAAAAGTAAAGATTTTAAATACGTTTAAATGTATACTACAGAGATAACACCTTTTCATGAATTTTCTGTTAGTGCTATTGGCATGTAAAGAAGTTTACAATAGCCTACTTACTTTTAAAGAAATTTTGATCCCAAACTTCAAACAACGTGTAGCATACACTTCTACAGAGGATAGCAACAGCTGTAACTTTATCTTGAAACGAATATGGAACACTGACAACAATGCTACATAAAATGCGCGCGAATTATTGTCATATTGTACATGTTAGCCAACTTTAAGTAAAACAAGATGCTTTTGTCTCAATTCATCATCCTAGATCATATATATGTATAACAGATAGATCATTCCTATGTTAAAATTGGTAGCACTTTGAAGATAACAACTGTCAGGATCGCCACCCGTCCGCCATAAACGAACACGAGATGGCAGTACAGTCGCTAATGCAATTCAAATGGGAGTTGTGACGTGACTCCTTATGTGACTTCCGTAATAAATTCAAATTGTATCATCATAAATATGGAACTAAAAGATCCGATTTTATACGACTAGAGGAACCAAAGTGTTTCACAAGCACAGCTCTGAGCCATGGTACCTACTTTGGTCCAAGGTTATACAATAAAATAATTCATAAATATCCAGATTTGGAAAATTTTAGTATCAGGAATTTCAAAAATAGCGTTAGGAATTTAATTTTTAAAGAATATATATTGATTTAATATGTATATGTATTTGTATGACTTAAATTGTTAAAATTGAAATTGTATTTTTAAATTTAATTTAATCCTGTAATTTTTTTTTTTCTTGACCCAGTTTGTGTCAAAAAATTCTTTGTGTTTATCTTTGTGTTTAGATATCTCCCTGAGCACGAGTTTTTTACTCCTTCAGGGAAGAACTAAGATTGTATTTCTGTCAATGTTATTTTATTAACAATAAACAATAAACAACTAGATGGCAGCATAGTAAACCTGACAAAAGTTGTTACCATCAAAGCCTATAAGGCCGAGCAATCTGGGTATATATGATCTAGGTCATCACTCAGTCTCATGTCACCTCGTTTTACAGTGTCAAAAGAAAGACCACGATCAGGATGTATTCTTACCCATGTTACAAACACCATTTGATTATCAGACACCAGTACAACCTGAGAGGTATTTTCTGGGTTGAATTCAAGCCGTTTAAATTTTCCAATAGCTGGATCAAGCGATGTACTGTCTGAAAATTAATTTACACTGAATTAAATACAGAGAAGAAAATTAATTATGGAAACTATAAGACAACTTTATCACAATTAAAAGGAGTATTTTTTTTTATTTTAATATATGATAAAATTCACACAATTTCATCTTTTTTTAAAATTAAACATTGTAAAATTTCTTCATTAACAGCGTCCAACAATTCTGTGTAGAATTTATTCAGTATTTGATACGTGTCATAAAATTACCGTGTCCATTAATTAATGGAATTAATTCTAGGATCGCTTAGTGATTTTACATACAATATTGCAACAGTAGCCATTTAGCGACATAGGAAAGTATTAGGTTCGTTGCATCCCGTAATCCATGTAATCCATGCAAACCTTCTCATCATAACAATGAACAATAGTCTTTGTTACTATAGAAACTTCTTATGTCATATATATTTGATCGTTTTTTTAAATGTTTCAAATCAAATTGCTTTTTAATCCATATGAAGTCACACAGTATGATAACTTAGTTACAACTTGACACACGTCTACACATATTAACAACTTCTTTTTGATAACACTAAATTTATTTTGTATTTTATTGTTCCAAAACGGAAATATACTTAAATTTATTTAATATTTTTTAAATACAAGAAAACAAATAAACATTTGTAAGAGGCATGATGGGACCGATAAGCTAATTACTATTAATGACAATTAAAATTTATTACATGTGCCGTCTATGCTTATCCTTATTTAACAAATATATTGGTTATACAATATTTGTTACATAATATATCTATTTTAACGTTTTCGGCTCTATGGAGCCATCATCAGAAACAAGTAAGCCCATATGTATGATGTGAGTACACTGTATGTTGCCGTACAAGTAAACTCAATTAATATTAAAAATTAAAATGACATGTTTCTATGTAAAATCAATAATTGTATGGCAAAAATTACATTATAAATACAAAGCGGCTCTATGGGCCGTAATAGAGTGTTACAATTGCTGATGATAAAATTAACTAAAATACTTTAAAATTGTTAAGATCAGAATTAATAGTCGTCCAGTTTGATGGTTATGTAGATTTCCATATTTGGTAGGATTTGATACTTTCTTCCCCACAGCTGTTGCCCCAGCTCCTACCAAATATGGAAATCTACATAACCATCAAACTGGACGACTATTAATTCTGATCTTAACAATTTTAAAGTATTTTAGTTAATTTTATCATCAGCAATTGTAACACTCTATTACGGCCCATAGAGCCGCTTTGTATTTATAATGTAATTTTTACCATACAATTATTGACTTTACATAAAAACATGTTATTTTAATTTTTAATATTAATTGAGTTTACTTGTACGGCAACATACAGTGTACTCACATCATACATATGGGCTTACTTGTTTCTGATGATGGCTCCATAGAGCCGAAAACGTTAAAATAGATATATTATGTAACAAATATTGTATAACCAATATATTTGTTAAATAAGGATAAGCATAGACGGCACATGTAATAAATTTCAATTGTCATTAATAATAAAAATAAACATTTTGTTAAATTTATTTTGTGCTTTTAAATGCAAAAAAACTCTAGTGTTTTATTATTCCAGAATGAAAATGTTGTTAAATTTATTATTATGTTTATGAAATACAAGAAAACTCTAGTGTTTTATTATTCCAGAATGAAAATGTTGTTAAATTTATTATTATGTTTATGAAATACAAGAAAACTCTAGTGTCTTATTATTCCAGAATGATAATGTTGTTAAATTTATTATTATGTTTATGAAATACAAGAAAACTCTAGTGTTTTATTATTCCAGAATGAAAATGTTGTTAAATTTATTTTTAAGTTTAAGAAATACAAGAAAACTCTAAGTGTTTTACTGTTCCAAAATAAAAATTTTGTTTAATTTATTTTCTACTTTTGTTTTATTGCTCGAAAATGAAAATGTTGTTACATTTAGTTTACATTTCTGAAATAAAAAAATACTAGTGTTTTATTGCTCCAAAATGAAAATTGGAATACACAGAAGCTATTATTCAAGTAAATCAAAATTAATAAATTTCTTGCTTCATTCTCTGTACATAATTGAAAATCGAAAGTTTTTAATATATTATAGGAAGTATAATATAATAAAACAGACGAACGAAATCTAATTGGAAATAGTAAACAGAGAAAACATAAATTATAATATATTCGTTGCATAAATACATGCAGAGTAAACTTTACCGTCAGGTTCTTCTTTTCCATATGTCCAAAGCCAGAATGAAATAGTCTGCTTGATTTCGTTTGTGACTGTAACTAAATATTTGGCATCTGGACTAATGCCAACAAGCCTTACTCCATGTTCACCAAAATGATTAAAAAATGTACATACAGGAATGCTGGAAAGAACAATTTAATATATCATAGCATAAATATAAATTATAAAAATTAAAGAATGAACCACTATATTATTTTAATGGTACAGATTTATACTGTAAGCCTGTGTTCGTATCATTCTAATAGAGTTTTAAATTGCTACATAAAATTACACTAACTTATAGCTATTTTAATATTCTGTATGGTATTTTATAAAGTGTAATGTACTGGTATGTATATTAAGCATGAAAAGTTTTGTTCATTTAGTTTTATAGTAGCTGAGATATAAAAAAATGAATTTCGCTAAATTTTTGCAGGCCAATGATGTACCTCCCCCCTTAAAGTAATTTCATAAATTGAATGATCAGTGAATAGTAACAATGTATGGAAATTAAAGAATCACTAACGTATCATTGTGATTGAAAAGTTTCCCACCAGAATCCGCAACTGTTAAATAAGTATAGTTAAAAAGAATCTGAGGATAGGGGAAGAAAACCTGTTCTCTACACAAACAACAAGATTGCCCCGGCTTTGTGAGGATGTCCTGTTATGATTATGTCGATTTTTCATAATTGAAAAATTAATGTGAAAGCGATGAAAGACGTTTGTATTTGATTTTGCGTGAAAACTGAAGTTTCTTTACAGACACTTTTGATCTTCTTAAAATGTTTTTGGGGGCAAATATGCGGAAAAACCCACATTTTTCATCTGGTATGAGAGATATTTCAAGAGGGCATAGAATCCAATGCAGATGGCCAATGTTCTGGCTTCCTTTGCTTTCAAAGGTTGATGGCAGTAGCGGCCGGTGATTGAAATCTTCGGTGAAGCCAGATGAACTAGTTTAAGTGCCTCCGATAGGAAATTTTGTTTATGATAATTATTACTGTTATTATATTATTAATCTCATTATTACTGTATTATTATTATTATCATTATTTATTATTATTATTATTATTATTATTATTATTATTATTATTATTATTATTATTATTAATCTATTATTATTACTATTAATGGAAAATAATTTCACTCACTAAATAAGCTGTTATGCTGTGAGTTTCAGTGATTGTTTCAGCGTGATGAAGCAACCCATATGTGTTGAAATTCCCCTTTCTTTCTTTTCTTTTTATTTTTTTCCTTTGACAGCAACAAACAAGTCCAAGAGAAGTTTATTTTGCACCACATTACCACTTAACCATTTATGTTGCCCATATCAGGATGCAATAGAAACTCGCGTTTTAAGATTATCTGTCAGAAAAATTGTCAGCGATGTCGTAGGTATGTCGGTAGACTCTCTCTTTATTTAAAACTTCCTTTCTTTCAGTATTATTTCTTCTCGAAAAAGGACACTCTAACAATGAATTAACTGCACCAGCATTATTTCTCTAATTTGTGTCTGTTTATATTTTCCCGAAATACATAACAACATTGGCCCAGATTCACGAAGTACAATAGTACAACACCCTCGCTTAAGTCACAAACTAAGACATAAGGGCAGGGAATAGAGTGGAACTCTGCCTGCCAAACAGCTGGAATTTGGTTATTTATGGCCTATTTAGGAAGACAAGTCACCATCGCTATTCCCACCCCACTCTACCCTTGATTCCGGCCCATGGATGGGAGAAGTGAAACCTGACCAGGCCACAAGGCCTGACGAATTGTGCCTCAGCTACAACGTTTTAAGCGCAAACTCAGAGCCCGCGAAAAGACTGGAAATGCATAAGTAAGACCCGGCACGAGCGATGTTGGCCTCAGGAACAAATTTTACTGCAAAACAGGTCTATATACATCACAAGCCAGACCCGGCACGAGCAATCCTGGCCTCAGGAACAAATTTTACTGCAAAACAGGTCTATATACATCACAAAGTTTTCAAATGCTTCTACAGCGATATATGCTTCATTCAAATAACTAATATATTATATAAAAAGACAAAATTTGATTTCAGTTAAGCCAAGTGACTGAGGCCGGGCCTCACTTGCCTCAGTCAATCAGCCGCCACTGGTTGATGGTAATGTAACCAGAACTGGCCCAATAGGACCACTGAGTGATCATTAGGGAGATGGCTAGTGGACTAAATTTGATTTTATTTTGTACAGAAAATGTTAATCGAAATCCTTCATATACAATGTGTGCTTATAAGCTAATGCCCTAGCACTGAGCCACTGCGAAGGTTATTGCAGAGAAATAATGAAAAATAATTTGAGGAAAGTTAGAAGACAACACTATGAATAGTATATAAGCACTATCATTTTCTGTTAATAGCAGTAGTTCGGAGAAATTTCTCAATCACAAAGCAAAATTCGATGATGTTTGGGTAAAGAGAAATAAGTCATATAAATGAGTTTCCAGTTAAACGAAAATTAAACATTGGACCCTTATCTATACTAATAATAAATCTGTAGCCGAAATTTTTCTGGTAATTTTCGATTTTCCAAAAATAATTGGTCCTAACATATATAATTAACCACCCTGAAACCGAAAATCGCATTTTTGAAATTTTTGTTTGTATGTCTGTCTGTATGTTTGTTACCTTTTCACGCGATAATGGCTGAACCGATTTATATGAAAATTGGAATATAAATTAAGTTCGTTGTAACTTAGATTTTAGGCTATATGGCATTCAAAATACTTTATTTAAAAGGGGGGTTATAAGGGGGCCTGAATTAATTAAATCGAAATATCTCGCTTATTATTGATTTTTGTGAAAAATGTTACATAACAAAAGTTTCTTTAAAAATGATTTCCGATAAGTTTTATTCTTTACAAAACTTTGATAGGACTGATATTTAAAGAGATAAATGAGTTTTAAAATTAAAATAACGCCATCTAAGACGGTGCAATGAATTAAGAACAAATGACTTCGTCTATAAGGGGCCTTGGACAACAACAATCGAAACAGGGGCCTTGGACATTAACAATCGAAAGCTATTAAACATAGCCTACAGAGAATGTTTCTGTTTTTGTATGAAGTAATATCAGAAGCTAAATTAACCGATTTGTATAATTAATTATTATTTCACCATTGGAAAGTGTAGTTTCTCTAGATGGACATAATGCTATAATGCTATAAGTAACGTCTGAGGAAATCGAGGACAGGTAAGATTAAAATAGCTTCTTATGCACAGAAAATTTGATAGGCTATTTTGTACATTCGTTTCCTGTATTTCTTAAAATAATATTTATGTACACTCATTTTAATCTCAGAGAATTAACGAACAACGAGAGTGTATTGATTTAGTATGCAGTAATAGTACGTTAGCTTAGCAATCCATTATTTTATAATTAAAATTTTAACTATGCTATTGAATCGTGTTAAAATACATAAAATATATATATGCAATAAGTGCAATGCAAAAAAAAATTGGGTAATGAGCGAAGCAGATTATCTTGCGCTGTTGTAAAAGTTGTCCTATTTTAATTATGTAATTACTTTATATTTATTTCTAACAGGTGCAGCGGAGCGCACGGGTATGGCTAGTTGCAAATAATTTTCTACACAAATAAAACATCAAATGCCAGTATTTTTTTTTTTTTTGGGTACACTCACTTGTAGAATTTAACTTGTGTATTCCCCTGGGAAATAAAACTCTAGTTGCACAAAAAAAATGACTGAACTCCTTTTACCCGAACACCATGGAATTATACGTTTCCTTTGGTTATAAAAACTTTATAAGTCGCATTAAATTAAAATCCTACTTTCATTAATTAAGCTACAAAAAGAATATTATGAAATATTGTACTTAATTGTGTGCTAAGATGTTCTTAAAAATATAGCATACCATTTTTCACTATCCCATATAATGACAACACTATCTTCTCCAGAGTCTCCTGTAACAATCCACCTACCAGAGAAATCAGCAGAAATACACGAGACTGCATTTTGCTGAAAGTATAATTATGCCATAATTAACTAAAAATACAACCAGTCAATGCTAATTGTGCAAAAAATCACTTATACAAGGTGAGCCAATGAAACGGCCGATTTTAAAACTTTAATAATTATTGCAATGATTACTTTAAAACGAAACTTTCACTTTACCGGTACATTTAAAGTGTACACAATAGCATTTACCTGTATTTCATGAAATTCTTATTTTATGAACACTACATCCCGCAGGTGGAATCCAATTCGTTGCACACATTCTTCAAGTCTAAGTCTATTCGTGTAACTGGTTGCACCATCCTGTTGAAATCACGTGTTTCTATAATGAGAGGATTACCAGCAATTTCTGGAGACAAAAATTCTTGAATCATATCGCTGTGATGTTACAGTAACAATGTCCCATTATCGTCCTCAAAGAAATAAGGACTGATGATTCCAAATGACGTATTGCACACCAAACTGTGACTCTGACAATGTGTAATAGTTCCTCATTCATTTCATTTAGGGTTAGTTGGTGACCAGTATCCAAAGTTTTGTTTATTGACGTATCCAGAGAGATGAAAATGAGCTTCATCACTCATCTGCATATTGTGGACAATGTCTTCGTTAACATTTAGATCCAAGAATTGTTGGCAAAAAGTCATGTGGTTTACTTCATCAGCATCTTTTAATGTCTGCACTACTTGAATTTTGCATGGATGCATGTGTAAGTCCTTGTGAAGAATTCTTCGTATACTGGTGTTTGACAAGTCAAGTGAAATTGCATGACGATGGGCAGAACATTTAGGACTATAGATCACAGCAACTTTTATGGCGTTGATGTTTTCCAGGTACATACAGATCTTTGGGTGCCTGGAGACTTCTTCTTTAATGCAGAAGCAGTTACTTCAAAGTTCTGAATCCAGATTTTTATTGCATGGGCTGATGGTATCGAATCATTGCGATGGATATTGTAATGACGTCGAAATAGCCGTTGTGCAGCAATGACGCTATCATTATTTTTGTAATATGTCTTAATAGCAAAAACACGTTGTTCATCCATCCAACGATCCATTATAAACAAATCGAATGAAGAATAGATTGTTACATGTAACAATTAAAATACCCAACAACAGCTGAAAAGACACGAATCTGAAAATTGCCCATTACAGTTACTTCAAAGTTCTGAATCCAGATTTTTATTGCATGGGCTGATGGTATCGAATCATTGCGATGGATATTGTAATGACGTCGAAATAGCCGTTGTGCAGCAATGACGCTATCATTATTTTTGTAATATGTCTTAATAGCAAAAACACGTTGTTCATCCATCCAACGATCCATTATAAACAAATCGAATGAAGAATAGATTGTTACATGTAACAATTAAAATACCCAACAACAGCTGAAAAGACACGAATCTGAAAATTGCCCATTACAGTTACTTCAAAGTTCTGAATCCAGATTTTTATTGCATGGGCTGATGGTATCGAATCATTGCGATGAATATTGTAATGACGTCGAAATAGCCGTTGTGCAGCAATGACGCTATCATTATTTTTGTAATATGTCTTAATAGCAAAAACACGTTGTTCATCCATCCAACGATCCATTATAAACAAATCGAATGAAGAATAGATTGTTACATGTAACAATTAAAATACCCGACAACAGCCGAAAAGACACGAATCTGAAAATCGCCCATTTCATTGGCTCACCTTGTATTAAGAGTCTTAAGTAGCTCTAGTGTTATGATGATTTTATATCAATATTTTTATCTACCTCATTTCACGATTTATTTTTAAAACTTCATAAAGAAATGTTTATTTATAGAATATTTTTCTCCTCTTGCAATCGATATATTTTATTTATTTATTTAATCTGACAGGATTAAGGCCATAAGCCCTTCTCTTCCATCCCACCAGAGAGCACATATAAATACAAAAAAGAAATACAGACGCTGGTGAAAATAATACAAATTAAATTAAGACCCTATAAAGGGTCAAAAGAACACTATAGAGCTCTCATCGAGCTAATACAAGAAAAAAAATAAAGAAAAACAGAGATAGCAATGATGATAGTGATAACTAGTAATAATAATAATAATAATAATAATAATAATAATAATAATAAATATATTACATATTAATTGTCAATTTTACAACAGCATAGTTACAATAATTAATGGAGTGAAGAAAGACTACACATTTAAATCACTGTTAACAAACTAAATTCTTGTACATATTGGACTTATGGTACAGCTCGGAAAATGATAGCTGAATTGAGACCAGAACAGAAATCAGCCTACTTTATGAAGGAAGAAAAGTATTAATAAATACATCTCTGTTAGTTTATGATCGAATTGCTAACTTTTATAAAATATTTAAGAAGAACTCACATGCCCATGCAGCAATCTCATTTCTGTTGACTTGGTATCATATAATACTCCTGCATGAGCGCTGGCATAGAAGATTAGAGGTCGATTGGGAACACTTAGATTCAGTGCAGGAATTGTTTTGTTTACTCCAAAAGACCAACGCAGATACTGAAACAATAAAATGTCTTATGTATATGGTGACCATAATATGATCTTCATAATAAAAGAGGACACTTCAGCATTATAAACCTTGTAGCTAATACGACCCTAACTAAAGACTCCCATATTTACAAGTCTATTACTAATTTCACTAACATACAGTGTTTTTTGTATCTCAGTTTTACTGCTGGTTGAGTGCGTGTTAGAGAAGGCCATGTAGCATTAACTCTGGCAGGTTAAATAAACCATTACAGCTGGATACATTAAGAAGATTGATAATGTAACGTAATGTTGGCTGAATGAGATGAACTGCGTGTTCAAATAATAATAAACTGACAATAATCAATATTTAGGATAACAAATCCTTTATATTTTGCTGAGAGTTCTAAATTGATCGATTATTTTCAAAGAAATTATGAAGCTACCTTTCTGAACACAATAACTAGATTTATTTAGGGTCGGCATCTGTTGATTCACTCTGCAATGATGGAGAATGAATTTTGTTTTACAATAACTTTTGGAGAGTTTAAATTTCATAGTATTAAACAATAATTATTATGTTGTTGTTGTTTTCTAATGCCAGGCGTTTGACAATAAAGTCATTTGACCTCTTGCACTCCAATATTTTTCAAAGATATTTTCATGACCAGCCAATGAAGCACAGATTTTGAGGTGTTCCGAATCCATTTTTTGGTTTGAGTTGCACAATGGGCAGTTAGGGGACTGATATATTCCAATTCTATACAGGTGTTTAGCCAAACAATCATGGCCTGTTGCCAATCTAAATGCAGCTACAGACGATTTTCGTGGGAAATCGGGAATTAACTGAGGATTTTGATGCAGAGAGTTCCATTTTTTCCCTTGGGATTGAGTTATCAAATTTTGTTACTTGAAGTCTAAGTATGTAGATTTAATAAATCTTTTCACAGAGTAAAACGTAGATTTAGTAACAGGTCTGTAAGTAGCAGTGCTGCCCTTCTTTGCTAAAGCATCCGCATTCTCGTTTCCCAGGATTCCACAATGGGATGGTATCCATTGGAATACAATTCTTTTATTGAGTGATATTAATTGAGAGAGCATTTTAGTTATTTCTGCTGTTTGAGATGAAGGTGTGTGTTTAGAGACGATTGATAGAATACCTGCTTTGGAGTCTGACAATATAACTGCATTCCTAAATTTATTGATGTGGCATAGAAGATTCCTGAGACATTCACTTATTGCAATGATTTCACCATCAAAACTTGTTGTTCCATATCCAAGTGATCTATAAAGTGAGAAGAGACAGCACGTAACACCTGCACCAGCACCTTGTTCTCTGGAGATCAAGGATCCATTGGTGTATAAATGAAGCCAGTTTTGTGGAGGGTACCTAACATTAATTGTCTCTAATGACAATTGTTTCAGTATTTCAGTGTTTACTTCTGATTTCAGTATTTCTTCTGTTAAATTTAGATTATATTCTATATTTAATAGAGTTAAAGGGTTTGGTTTAATTTGTAAGTTTTCTTTTAAATTCGGGATATTGATTTTCAGTTTTAATTCTTGAACAATGGATATGAAACTTTTTTGAGTTTTCAATCTACAGAGAGGACTGTATGAATGCCAATTGTTTCCTGGTAATCTGATAAGTTTTTCATATTGAATCAGTGCTTTTTCTTCTATTGTCATTTTGATGCTGTTAATATTAGTGAGGAATCTCATAGAATCTATTGGAGTTATTTTGATTCCACCAGTAATGAGTCTGAGAGCTTGCTTTTGAACATATTCTATGTCGTTTATGAAAGGTGAAGTAATTAAAATAATTATTATTGTCTTTTAAATATGTAGCATGTTAATTAGGCTAAGTGATGTTCCCAAAACTTGACCCTCCCTCCATCTTAAATTCCTGACTATGCCATTGCAGCAAGTGCTCGAAATGTTTTCCATTAGCATGGACACAAGCGCTGTAGCGTGAGATGATGTTTCTATTCATCCTTGGGAATTCTTGAAATTTTTCTGCTAACTGAATTCTTCACACGTTAATACTGTATGATTTTTTCGACCTCTTCATTCAGTACCGAACCTTTTGTTTTGAATTTATTCATTGGTTTATGAATCCTAGAATGTGTTGAAACTCTCACGCCAGGAAATTGTTCACGAAACTCTCTTTTAACTCTTCCTGCAGATTCCTACTTATTTTTATTTTTATTTTAAACATTTCATTCCAAAGACTGTACAATGCAGCATAGGAAAATGTCATGATTTACAAGTAAGCAGTAAGTTCATAAGTTACATACAATGAAATAATTACATTATATAATATCATATGGACAATTCTCCCTAAAAGTTATACAACTATATAGAGTTAAAATACTCACCAATATTACATAATGACAAGTCTATTAATTTATTTTTAATTTCTTTCTTAAAAAGCCTCAAGCTTAAATGTCTAATATTGCCGGGTAAAACATTATATAACTTTTTACAAATCTCTACAAAGCTGCTATTAGTAGTAGTGTAGTTACATTGTCCTTTTCTTAAATCATTTTTATGCCTTGTAGAATAGCTATGTACTGAGATATTTGTAGTAAAATTATTAATATTTGTTTGTACATACATTAAACAACTTCAAATATACAAAGACGGTACAGTTAAAATTTCAAGTCTCCGAAATAAAGGTTTACAATGTGTACGGTTATCAACATTACAAATTATTCTTACTGCCCTCTTTTGTAGTTTCAATAACTTTATTATTTTAGGATCATTACCCCAAACTATTATTCCATACGTCAGATGGCTATGGATATAAGCATAGTATACGGATTTTAGCCAGGGGCGTATTTTGCGGGCTACCAGCGGTAGCCCAAGGAAATTACAAAAGAAAAAGTTTATAATATAACATAATGTAATAATTTTGTATTATTAGTTTTACCATAGTAATTAAAATTAAAGTAATTGCTAGATATATTTTGTGTAATAATAGGGTCAGCGGTAGCCCAAACTCTTTAACCAGTATACGCCTCTGATTTTAGCACTTTAACACTAACATGTGTTTTTAATTTCCTTAACATAAAAATACCTTTGTTGAGTTTCTTAGATAGTATGTCAATATGACAGTCCCATTTAAGTGTAGATTGTATATGCACTCCTAAAAATTTGACAGATTCTTTACAATTGATTCTGTTGTTTAAGGAAAACTCTAAGTTCTGTATCTTCTCTTTGTTTAAGCAAAGAGAATTAGCTGAACACCAATCTTCTATTTTTCGGTTGATTGCATCAAGATCATTAATAATTTTCAATCTATCATATCCAGTAAATGTTATAGCAAGATCATCCGCATATAAATATGACTTACAGAACTTGCAACACACGAAAATACGCTGTTCAGTAGTTAGACGAAAAGCTATTAATCACAAAAAGGATACACGTATGCATTACGAAAAATGAACAAACACTGAAAGCCAAGGACTGTTTTGTATGTGAAAATAAATTCTGCTAATATATCAAAATAACAAACATCCCTTGCAATAATAAACCATCAGTTGCCTGCTGCTATCGCATGAGTCATCCAGCAAGAGTCACAGTCAAAACAATCATGTTTCACTAGGATTTGTAGCTGCACATTTTGACATGGGCATTGTAGAGTTCGAGCTTTTTATCTCCGTGTGAGTGTATGGTGTGGTCTCTTGTGATGCTTCTTGCTGGGAGTCTGTGTACAGAATCGCACTGTACAATTGGCACAAATGGGACATTTGATGGAGAAAATTAAAATCTTCGTCACTGCCCTAAGAAAAATGGTAATGTAAAGATTGTTGAAAAGTTATACATTATCTGATAAAGCTTAACAAAAGGATAGTTTTTCAGTGAGTATCGGCACACTGTGGATTATCTGGCAATGAAGTTGCTGTCTGCCTTGCCAAAAGGGAAGAACCATCTTATAAAACTATGTAAAACTTGTCATTTATTACACTGTTCTACAAGGGTCATTTTTCTTATATGAAAATATGTGATTCCAAAGGATTTCTATATGGAAAATTCAAATCTGAAAACAGAAATTCGCTATCAGGCACAGTTTTTTCTAGTTATACGACAATATACGTCTCATTTAACTTACACTCTAAGTTTGTGATAAAGATGGTGAACCTTGCTTAACAACAGTTGCCTACAGTTAATTTTGTTCTTCATTGGTTTTCATTTTCAAATTGTGGCATTCCTGTTGCTAGTAAAGTTTTATGTTAATAAGCAAGTCGTTATCACAGGATTTAAAATTGAGTTAAACTGGCATTATTTAGATGATGGAGACATTCCTTACCATGTGAGTAAATATTCATTTTTAACCATAATATTCCGACATCTGTGGTATATAAAATATGTAAAACTTTACATATTTCTCTTTTACAGAAACCTCATAAATCATAGAAGTAAAATAGACAGATTCTAACAGAGAGAGAGAACTCTTGAGTTTAACCTGAAATTCTTGTTAGAGGAAGTGAGTATTGCTTGTTTACATGAAATATTGTTTCTGCATATGCACAATTCAACTCATGACATTCTGCAATGATGTTTGTGACCTAATGAATACTTTGAACTTCAAATACGAGCCACAGGAGTGGAGACTTTTATAGATGCCTCAAAATACAGTCTAATCATGCTAGGCCTTATTAAACAATTTGTTAAGGTCATGGACACATCTGGAAGAGGTTTTATGTACCTTTCAAAAACGTTTCCTCGTTTTTCTGCAGCAAAAATAAAAGAGGGCGTGTTTGTGGGTCCCCAAATTAGAGAACTTCAGAAGGACTCAGATTTTGAACACTGTCTTGCATCAAAAAAAAGAAGAGCGTGGTCCTGTTTCAAGAATTCTCAAACGCAAACTCAAACTCAGAAGAATTCAAACGCAAAATTTTCTGGGAAGAAAAAGAGTTGACTTCGAACAATTGGTTCAACAAATGATAAATGCATATAGAGATCTAGGATGTCACATATCTTTAAAAGTGTATTTCCAAGATTCTCATCTACATCATTTTCCTGAGAGCTGCAGTGATGTCTCCGATGAACATGGTGAAAGGTTCCATAAAGATATAATGTCCACGGAAAAGCGACATGAAGGGAAATGGATGCCTGCGATGCTTGCTGACTACCACTGGAGCATTATTAGAGACTGCAAAATTGAACACAGGAGAAAAAGATAAGATATTTAAATTCTTAGGGAAAAGTGTATTTTGTTCATATTTTCTAACCTTAAATACGTTTTTCCATATAATATAATTATTATATTAAGGCTTGTATTTATTTTTTGTTTTATAGTGCATAAAATGTTTGTAAATAATTTTGTAAGTGACTAAAATATTAATAGTTACATATTTTGCCTACATAAATACATAGCGTGGAAACGAAAATTATTTTAAAAATGAAATTGCATATAACTTGAAAACTATGCGTGACACAGAGAAACTAATTACAGATTTGAATTCAGGAGGTAAATTTCCATGTTAATCAAGAATGTTATATCCCGAAAAAATGAATTTCATTTTTTTTTTTTGTAGAACAGTGTTATTAAAGGAGAAAAATTCGTTCCAGTGCAGAGGATCGAACCCAGGATCCCCAGTTCACGCACTGAGTGCTCTAGCCACTGAGCTATGCCGAGACTCAATCCACAGCACCTGACCGAATCTTTCTTCTTTGGCTCTTACCTTTAGTGGCTTTACTCCATGTTCGACATATGTATATTGACATATATTAAGTCAACACACAAGGAGGGCACTCATTTTAGTAACATGGCGACCGGGACTCCACAATATATATGTGGAATAGACACCACAGTTAAAGAAATAATATTTTGGGTATAATTTCATACGAGAAATAATTACAAATAATGAGAAATGCTTCTGTTAGCTTGTTTTTCTTTCACATGGTTTAGTAAATTTCTAAGTGAATATTTCCAGTAAAAGTAATGAAGTTCATTGGACGACAAAGATAATAACACTGTACAGTACTTAACACACATGATTCTTACAAAAGGAGTAAGTTTGTCTTCACTCCTACATCCGGTTATGGACTCCGTTCTTAAATTAAAGCGAGTCCTCCTCTCAATTGAAGTATGCCTGCGCCTTGGTTTCTGTGATTTTGAACGAGAAGAGGCTTCACTTGAAGAGGAAGAGGAAGTAGGTCTATTTGCATCTTCTAAGACTGTATTGGAAGACGTGGCCATTTTGTTATTTTTCACCTAAAAAAAAAGTGATTAAATTAGTAAGTTTACCTGATGATATAATAATATCAATACCGGTAGCTATGTATCCATTAACACAACAACTTATGACAAAATAATTAAAAGAAAGGAAGATGTCATGCCACTAATGTAAAAACTTAAGTTGCAATTAGAGTTGGCAGGCATCCTATACCTACAGTACAGGACCTTTATTTAGTGATTTTGACCTGTGTCCTATAGTGACTGTCGGGATGCCAGAAATATCTTATATTTCTCCTTTTTTTTTTTTTTTTAATAAATTACACAAATTATGTCAGAGGAGAGCATTAAGGAATTGTTGATCAAGAGGTGCAAACAAACTCTGAAGAATGGAAAAGCAAGTTATGCCATTAAAGATGGTACGGTATTATGTGCTTCACAAAATCAAGTCTGAGGAACAATTCTCAGAATTAATGACTTTGTGCTAGTATATCTTCAGTGTACAAACAAAATTGTTTGTAAAAGTATTAAATTAAATTTAAAAAAATATATATTGACCGTAGACTGTAGTCATGATGTGCCGGTAATATTTCCTGGAACACAACTCTGGTGAGCTTCTGCAGAACTAAAGCACTGCTCGTTAGTATTTGGTTAAAGTAATCAATCAATTAATTATCTGTGCACATTTCCCGCAAATTCTTGTGTTACCCCAGATTACATAATATAATATAATAGATTGCTCAGTCTTATAGGCGTTGATGGCAACAACTGTTATCAATTTCACTATGCTGCCATCTAGCTACTGCATAATAAATCATGTTATAACTCTCATTTGAATTGAATGGAGCAACTGTGCTTCCATCCAACAGTTGTTCCCAATCGACGGTGGCGATCCTGGTGGTTGTTCTCTTCCACATGTTACCGATTGTATCAGAGGCATTACATAACCTATGCAACACCGCCGTTTGCTATGCAATTAGCGTACAGTACCTAACAAATAAACGCAAGGCACCTGAATGAAACATCATTTTGTGCCAAATCAGTACGCCTAAAGGTGATTTTTTTTATATTCACTAACATCCAATTGGAATTCAATACCCACTGAATGTACTTTGTCCCTTATCAAACTGTTCTGTTAAGAGAATATCCTTCTTTTGTAATACAGTAGCTGGATAAGAATAGTTCCGACTGTTAGCAATTAGCATTAGGCCTACAGCATATAGGCTAATATGGTACCCACAATATTACACACATAAAATAAAGAACTAGGCCTAGGCCTATCTGAAGTTATATACTATAAAGACGATTATTTAAAAAGAATGAAACAAAATTATATAGTACACGCCGAAAGACGTAAATACGTACCGGTGCTTAGGTTTTCCAATATGCGCTGTTTACAAGTCTTCTGATGTTAGGAGCAAATAACAGAAGATGCCATTAATTCAATAATAAAAGTGCGAAACCTATAGAAAAATTATAATTAAGATTCTCTCAAAAAATCACACTAAATATGATTAGGTATACTGGTATTGTGTTTATTTCCACATGCTGTCGCATAAACTAAAACCGTCGCCTAGGCAACCCCAACGTAAGCGCACAATCCATTGATATTCGTAGATCACTTTCTTAATACGAAAGACACGTCATAACAGCTGTTGTTTAGTCAACTGTCCGAAGACAGGTTTGAACCTCACAAGTTACACCAATAAGGCATCACGCATGAGGCAACTAAGCCAGGAGATAATTGGGTAGTGTAGGCAACTAATGTAGGTAAGTTAAACAACTGGCTTATTCTCCGATTTTTTAGGCTATTAATGTTATGTTATTGCGAAGAAAAGTGACATTCAAATGGGAGCAAAGAAAAGTAGGCCTACTGAATATACTATTACAGTCTAGTACAGTGGTTGCCAAACACCACGAAATTGTGACGTAATAGAAATGCAACCCGCATACCACTATCGCGGGAAAGGTGTGGAGTGGGTATCTCCTCAGGTAATGCAGCGAATAACAGTGCAGAGACGGACTGTGCCCGGAAAACAAAAACAATATACTGTAATATTCTTATACTTATTAACTACACACACTTTTTCCGTGTTAAATTTTATCCTCCTATTCATTATTTTTGTATTATTAATCAAATAAAATATATTTTCTTATTTACAATAAAAAGAACGTGTACTTTACATGAGCAGATATTTGAAATTAGAAAAAACGCACCAGGCTGGTCACGAAGTTGTAAATTACACTAAAAACGTCGAAGTATTTTATCCCGATTAAGGGGAGTCTGTACTGCCTATCCCAGCAATGTAAATTTCATCTAATTTTGGTGCACTTTTCTCAGGACTTACATAAGATACACATTTGAAATTTTTAGGGGTTATTCTTCAAGTATTATTGTATGTAACAGGCTAAAATTACGATCTTTATCTTTTATTACTCTGCTTTACATTGATGGGATGGCAGTATAGACTCCCCTTAAGACATAGAAGGCGATACTTTTTATTGTCCGTTTATTAATGAAATATTCAATTTACAGGTAAGGGCGTGGTAGTCTTTATATCAAGAAGAATAATGACAACGCACATTGTTCTTTTATACTTCATTAAACATTTTACAACAAATTAGGTATCTCATATTTTTGCCATCTGCACAAAAGAAATACTTTTGTTCCCATGCTCCTTAAAATTAAGTTTTTACATATTATCTGTTGTCTATTACTCTATTTTGGAAAAGACATCGAAACATATTATCCTACACACTTGTAACATTACATGTGTACGTCCGCTGCTGATAAATGTCTTGTCTTATATCGAAGTGAAAGCTTTAAACACAGGGTGGGGGGTATGATGCCATGGTTACGCTTGAGTGGAGGCAGGGGCATGTGTCGCGACACAGCTTTTGGCGATCACTGGTCTACTGGGTGTTTAGTTCAAAATGTGTCATGGCTCGCTGTATGCCGTCATGTGGCTAGCCGATGAGCCTAGAGAATTCAATCTTCCTACACTTCCGCAGAGGTGTATAACCTAAGAGGCAGAAAAGTTGCCTAACAAGTACGGCGTTCATTGTGAAGAGTAGTACCGATACGTACGGTAACGCCGGTAGTGGCAGGAATGTGAACTGTTTGGAAATACGTACTGTCGGGAAAAGGGGGGAGAGAGTTAAGACGATTACTTACGTATTTGTTGACATTAACTTCGACGGTCAACATGGACACGGAGCATTTGATTTGTGTTGTGGAATGTTACCGTACGCAACCGATGATAACAAATACCCTGCGTACGACTTGCCGGCGCAAAACACAGTTCGAAAGAGGTTATGGTAGCACACAGACCGTACAGACCGCCATCTGTTGCTACGACGTTCAAGTTATACCGTACACGTTCTCAAGTTCAGATTGAAGAACGCCTTAAATAATAGGCAACTTCTCTAACATATAAGCTGAAACTCGCTTCAAATCGTTGACCCAACAACAGTGACGTCATGACACACTTTGAAATGAACACCCAGTACTATATGGTGTCGTGAGCGACAAACCTGGACTGCTGCAGACTGGAACCGGGCTGTCTTTAGCGATGCATCCAGGTTCTCTTTAAGCTCTGACGGAGGTCGTGGTCGTGTCTGGAGACCTTGTGGTGCGCTTCTCAATCCTACATTTGCTGTGGCGCGACACACCGCACCCACTGCTGGCGTGCTGGTCTGGGGGTCCATCACATTCGACAGTCGGTCACTCCTAGTAGTGATACCAGGGTCAATAACAGCGCAGCGATATGTGCAGGACATCCTCCTCCCACGTATTGACACTCATGGCAAGGCTTCCAAGAGGTCATTTTTAGCAGGATAATGCTCGGCCGCACACAGCAAGGTGTCACAGGAATGCCACCGCAACGTTGTCACACTTCCATGGCCTGCAAAACCGCCAGATTTGTCATCAATCGAACATGTCTGGGACCACCTGGGACGCCAACTGCAGCAGACTAGAAGTTTACAAGATCTAGAGAACCAGTTGGAATAAATATGGACGATATGCCGCAGGATATCATACGAAACCTGTATGCCTCCATGCCCGCCCGTATTACACCTTGTATCCAAACTAGAGTTGAAGAAACAGGGTACTACAGCCTCAATTCAGGTGGTCAGTTTTCAGCAATAAAATTAATATTTTGCTCTAATATTGTAATCATTTAGGCTACACTGTCATCTATTGCAATGGAGATGAGAGCTTTTAATTTGAGGTGGGATTTTTACTACTTACGTACAGGTTTGTTTATTTTTTGTCATTTTTCAGCATTTTAGGTCATTTACTATTTTTTTAGTTATCTTACAAGTAATTTTGAGTGATTTTTTAGGTCATCAAATCGGGCCTTACTGATAAGTAGCAAGGGTCTGGCAACAAGATGTGGATAATGACCACCTCTGTGGTATAGGGGTCAGCATGCTGGTCTCTTACGCAGAGGGCCCGGGTTAGATTCCCGGTTGGGTTGAATTTGCTAGTTGATGTTTTCCACGGTTTTCCCTCAACCGTAAGGCAAATGCCAGGAAATTCGGGCCACAATATCCCTGAAAATCACACCTGCCTCATTCATCACCAAAATCTTATTCATAACAAATCAGTAATACATATACATCTAGTTCACGACAATAGAACCAGTCTCAACAATAGTACACAGACCTTCGGATTTCACCCAAAAAGATTAACTCGCAATATGACCAAAGATGTTAAAGCGAGTATAAACACGGCCGACTTGATGTGCTCGCTTCGCTTCTCCTTCACCGGCTTTGACAATTCATTTTGATCCCTGTGTTAAAGCTGTAATCGAGAAAATATGAAATTCCCGCCAGATGGCACTGACTCCCAAGGTCGTTTGTAGTTTACATTTCAGGGAAGAAGATTATTCTAATAGTGGGAAATTTAGACTATTAAAACCATGGGGTTGACTCAGCACTGGTCCTCGTCTACCCAGGGCTAAGCTGAGGCGTATGCAAGATCTTTTGCCGAGGACGCTATAGCCAAGACCGTCCTTGCGTGGTGAAGAACCACATCTTGCAAGAGGTGGCCCTGCTTATACAGAACATGGCGGATCTAGACCTGGCTGGTCGATAAATAACCCCGGCATGTTTAACAACAATACATGAGAAACCGGTGAGAAACAGCTGGTAGTAGTCCTGAAGAATTCACCGAAGCCGAATAGGTGTTTTTAAATCTCAGGAATGGCCATCACTAAAAGAAAACCAGTAGGTCTTCTTTAGGGAGACTCAAGGCGAATATCCGGCGCCTAAACGGGATTTTTTCGGCTAAGGAATGGTAACCCTAACAGAAGGTTCCCTGGCCCTCCAGGTTGGGGGTTGGGCTTTGGGTTTTGACAACCCAATCCCGGAAAAATTTTAACGTTGAGAAACCCAAAGAAAGGAAAGTATTACGGAAAATCTTTGGGCCTACTTATGAGCAAGGGTTTTGGCGAATCAAAACAAATGCTGAGTTATATGAATTATATAAAGATAACAACATTGTTGTTGACATAAAACTCAGAAGGTTAGAGTGGCTGGAACACGTAGCCAGGATGGAGAACAATCGCACACCCAAAGCTCTACTAGATGCATTACCAGTAGGAAGAAGGAAAGTCGGACGACCTAAATTGAGATGGCTGGATGACGTTCAGGCTGACCTAACAAAAGCTGGAATTAGAAGATGGAGAACACGAGCATTAGACAGGAGTGATTGGTCGGATGTTCTGAGGGAGGCTAAGGCTAAACTATAAGGGCCGTAATGCCAATGATGATGATGATGAATATTGTAAAATTTTGACTTGTTCCACATCTTAAAGCTTCATTGCTCATGTAAGATCTATGGAATATAATAAATGAATGAATGAATGAGTCATTTGCTCTTCTTATAGTCCCTATAACATCGGTTTTTTTAATACGTAAGTTATATCCAATCCTTCAAATTAATTTATTTGTTTTGTTTCATTTGGAATACGCAACATATCTTTTAAAAAACAGACAAGCGCAGAATTTTAAAACAATTTATTAATTTATTTCAATATACAGGGTGTTTAAAAAATACGGGGCATAATTTCAGGTATATATTTCCCACATGTAGACAATCAAAATAGTTCATTACAACATGTGTCCGGAAATGCTTTATTTCCGAGTTATGGCCTTCACAACATTGAAATTCACCGGAACGTTTTTCTTTCCGCAGGTCGTTGCCGTCAAAGGAGACATTAAGAGGGCACTCTGACAGTTCATTCCGAGGCGAAGGTTACATTCAGTGTTGTGTAGGCGTTAGACTGTGCGACATGTATTCAAATCAAACAGACTTACGGGGCAGGCGTACACAAACTTCCTGGAAAACACCATACCTCATGTTTTAGAAGACACTCCACTGATCAATCGTCAACACATTCACTTCTTGCATGATGGCGCTCCTGCACACTTCAGTCGTACGGCTCGCCGGTACTTGGATCGAAGGTTTCCTGATCGATGGATAGGTAGAGGTGGCCCAATTGCTTGACCTCCACGCTCACCTGATCTGAACCCTCTCGATTTCTACTTGTGGGGCCATTTAAAATCATTGGTTTATTCGTCTCCGGTGCCTGATTTGGAATCCCTTCGGAATCGAATTGTGGCATGTTCTGAGGACATACGCAATACTCCTGGAGTTTGGGATCGTGTTCGCAGGTCAATGAGACATCGATGTGAGGTCTGTATTCAAGCAGGAGGTGGACATTTTGAACATCTTCTGTAATGACAACGACCTGCGGAAAGAAAAACGTTCCGGTGAATTTCAATGTAGTGAAGGCCATAACTCGGAAATGAAATATTTCCGGACACATGTTGTAATGAACTATTTTGATTGTCTACATGTGGGAAATACATACCTGAAATTATGCCCCGTATTTTGAAACACCCTGTATTTTGAATATGTCACGCCTAGTTACACTGCGTCAAAACTTGGGTAGAGCAAGAAAAAAGTTGGATTCAGACTGTGACAGACCATATGGTGTAATACACGCGAGATCGATAACAACCCGCATGACAAACTCAAACTTTCCTTCAGAGTTGCGCTCGGGCGCGGATTCGATTCCCACTTGGGCTGATTAGGCCTACCTGGTTATTTTTTTCGAAGTTTTCCCAAAACGCCCAACCGTAAGGCGAATGTCAGGTAGTCAATGGCAAATCCTCCCTATCACCAATCACATCGACGCTAAATAACCGGGTAGTTAAATTAAAATAATTAAAATTTGTTTGAAGAAACGTTTCGATTATCCAACTAAATTAATCTATTCTGAATTTAATGTATTTAATATTGAACAAATTTATAAGTATACGCTGTTAAAATTTTATCATAAAAATAGTAATAAGTTTGTATTACAGACACACAATTATGACACAAGACGAAATATTAATTCAACATTAGTAGAACCTAAATGTCTCACATCTGGTGGTCTAAAGCATAGCATAAATTTTGGCCCTCGGTTGTACAATGCTTTAACTAAATTACACCCAGAACTTCTAACATGTAACCCACTAACATATAACAAGAAAATTAGAAACGTGTTAATATCTTCAATTTGATTAAATAAATTTATAGCCAATGTGTATGAATTAATCAACCTATATTATATTTGTATTCTATAATTTTGAAATATATATTAGTCCTACTTTTCACGTGCGATATTATTCTTCTCTAGTGTTAATATTATATTATATAATTCCATTGCCGCTGTAATTATATTTTAGTTCCTATTTTATTTTACTTATTTATTTTTATTATTATTATTTTTTTTATTTTAATATTATATCTGAACTGCGACCGAGCACGAGCGCTGCTCATTTGGTCTCAAATTTTGTTAATACTACTGTATCTTCTTTTTATATTGCTTGTATTATTTTATTTCTATTTCTCTTATTTGTTTTGTAATTATATTCTTTATTCTGTATATTTAAATTTAAATAAAATAAATAAATAAAATAAATATTAGTTGATACAGCTCTCCATTGGGTTCATGGTAACTCATGGGACCGGAGTTCAGGGACCACAGAAAGGAAAAAGAGATCATGTAGGTTGTAGGGGAGTTCGGAGGCGGCCCGCAGGGGTATCTGTAGCGCGGAGGGCCTTAGGGCATACACACCATTTCATTCCGGATAGTCCAATAAGCCCACCCAAGTGGGCCTTCGTGTCCTCCCCTGAAGGGAAACTAACAGATAGATAGACCTCCTTTGTAAGTGTTCCAGCCCTACCATGAACCATGGCGGAACATAAGATCCCAGAGTCCACACCTGTGGAGTAACGGTTAGCGAGTCTGGCCGCGAAATCAGGTAGCCCGGGTTAGTATTAGTATTTATTTATTTAACCTGGTAGAGATAAGGTCATCAGGCCTTCTCTGCCGCTCTACCAGGGGATTACAACTACAGGGACATCATTTTATTTTTACTTCAATTTTTATTGTACCTGAGTTTTTGAATGTACTTCACTCCCACCACTTCTACTAATGAAGTTCAACCGTCCTCCAAACAGATTCAAGACCGCATATACAGTCATAGTAGCTTTACGGTCATAGTGAACAGTACGTTCCAAAAATATGTTCGCGTTTTCCAGTGACGAAAGAGCTTTCAATATTCAATCATTTTCGCATAGGTACTCTTGTCCATTTGCCTACGTAGCATCCCAGTTTTCCCCAGCTTTTATTCACCAGCTAGTGGCAGGGCTGTCTTAGCTCTTTTCTGGGAACATTAATTTCTGTTAGGAATTGGACGTTTATGTAATATTATACGACTGTTTAAAATAACTTAAATAAAAGGGCCTCGTTAAGTAATTAAGTGTCATGTGATTTCCTCCCTTTCTACGACCCTACGACACAACCACTTGGACGAACAGTAGATAGTATGTCTGAGTAATTTTATCTTTTCGGATCGGGCAGAAGTGAAGATTGAATTTACAGTACGTAAAGTACTCTTTTATAGAGTAGGTACAGAATTATTTCAACACGAGTTACTAGTACGAAGGACGAAACTGGTAATTGGGATTAGGTACAATAGTCTATAGTGCGATAATATGCACATTAGAACTGAAGCCTGTATCGAAATGAACGGCCACTATTTTCAAAAATGTGTTTAAATATCCATATTATGATTATTTTTTCAATTTAACTTCATTCTCTAAATTGTACGCTAATGTGCTGTAGACAGTATAGCATAATGAATACGTCCACATGAACAGCTCAGTTCGTGAGTAAAAACACTCATTGTTAACACTGTACTGTATTTTGATTAAACAAAAACCTAATGCAAATTATCAAATTCAAAATCGCGATATTTCCTAGTTTACGTAAATGGATGAACTACTTTTCTTCCCTCCTATATCTAGTAAAGTGATTTGTTTGTATATTACGCCAGTATCATCGAACTAAGTCGTGGAATGGGAGAAGCAAACGGCGTTGATCCAAAGGTATAGCCAGGTTCATATTAAAACTGTTAGTAAAAATAAAATGATGTCCCTGTATAATATGAAGAATAAAATTACAATTAATATTAAATTTACAATTACAATTACAATAAAAATTAAAGTACGACAAGGTTACCTGATTAATGAAAGCTAGACATTTTATCATAGAAGTTAAGAACAAAGAATATTTTTGTATTTACTGAATTACAAATTAAACCTAGAATAACAAAATTCTATAGTGATGAAATTACCGGATATTGAAATACTTTGTGATAGATTAAGGAAACTATTTACAAGAAACCATGTCTGAACGAGTCTCAATTACAGACCAAGTGCCTAGTAAGTTTGCGTTTGAATTCAATTTTATTTCGACAGTCCCTGATGCTAGCAGGTAACGAATTCCAGAGTCTTGGCAGGGCTATTGTGAAAGAGGATGAGTATGAGGAGGTGCGATGGAATGGTATTGTTAGTATTGTTTCATGGCGAGAGCGTGTGTTCAGATTATGGTGGGAAGAAAGATAAGTGAAGCGAGACGACAGGTACGAAGGAATAGAGGAGTTCAAGATTTCGAAGAGGAGGAGAAGTGAATGGTTCGATTCCCGGTCGGGGCAAGTTACCTGATTGAGGGTTTTTACCGGGGTTTTCCCTCAACCTAATATGAGCAAATGCTGCGTAACTTTCGGTGCTGGATCCCAGACTCTTTTCATCGGCATTATCACCTTCATCTCATTCAGACGCTAAATAACCTAAGCTGTTGATAAAGCGTCGTAAAACAACCTACTGAAAAAAAGATCCCAGACTCTGGTGTTTATGTACGGAAGAAAACAAAGAAAAGGAAACCCTGCAAGATACGCTCATGACTCAGTACAGTAACAATTCTTTCGACAGTGTCTGACAAACCTCGCTGCAGCGGAAGCAATTTTACTGTAAGGAATCGAATGAATCAGCGTCTGTAAACACACGTAAAGTCTTTGTGCAAGTCTCTCCGTGATGGCAGGATTAACACATCTCAGGACCATCCCAGATTTCGTAGGCGTTCGGAATGATAAAAAACCTTTAATTGTGTCACTGATAAAAGCAGATTGACGATTTCCTCTTTTTATCGCTTGTTCACTTCCGCAAAAGATTCACTTTTAGATATCCAGTACATGGGAACTCTTCCACTCAATTCCCAGTAAGATTTTAATTGGTTATTTAACGACGCTTCATCAACGTCGAGGTTATCTAGTATCTGTGAACTTGGCACTAGCGAAAGAATCAGAGAATTCACTATGAGTAGGAAAGATTTTAACGTGAGGTGCGAAGAAAAATGAGAAACTGTAACTTATATAAAAGAAGAAGTGAGGAAGCAAGGAAGGATTAAGAAGAGTGTTGCTTGAATGATGACATTTATCCGTCGTAACTGGCATGTTAAATTGTGACTGAAAGATTTTATTGAGAACTGTAACAGCTTCAAGAAAATCATTTTCAAATATGTAAATTAGGCTTGCTTATTTTATTACATTTACATTAAGAAATATTAATTATTTGCTTGAAAACTTCACTTATTCTATTTTTATAATGGTGAATGGTCATGTATTTCTCTTACTAATCCAATTCCCAACTCATACCGAACGACGCTTCGTCCAGTTCTTCAATATCTTCTCTGGTACAAATACGGAGGCTTGCTACTACAGAAATTCACATTGTGCAACTTCAATCGACGCCATTTTATCCTATTTGAATTCAAAATTAACTTGAACATGTCAGAACTGCAACTTTAATTCAGGTTATTTGAAATAAAGTAACTTGAATTCAAAATTAACTTGAACATGTCTGAACAGTAACTTAAATTCAAGTTATTTGAAATGAAGTGACTTGAATTCAAAATTAACTTGAACATGTCTGAACCGCAACTTTAATTCAGGTTATTTGAAATAAAGTAACTTGAATTCAAAATTAACTTGAACATGTCTGAACAATAACTTAAATTCAAGTTATTTGAAATGAAGTGACTTGAATTCAAAATTAACTTGAACCTGTCTGAACAGTAACTTAAATTCAAGTTATCTGAAATGAAGTGACTTGAATTCAAAATTAACTTGAAGATGTCTGAACCGCAACTTTAATTCAGGTTATTTGAAATGAAGTGACTTGAATTCAAAATTAACTTGAACATGTCTGAACAGTAACTTAAATTCAAGTTATTTGAAATGAAGTGACTTGAATTCAAAATTAACTTGAACATGTCTGAACCGCAACTTTAATTCAGGTTATTTGAAATAAAGTAACTTGAATTCAAAATTAACTTGAACATGTCTGAACAATAACTTAAATTCAAGTTATTTGAAATGAAGTGACTTGAATTCAAAATTAACTTGAACCTGTCTGAACAGTAACTTAAATTCAAGTTATCTGAAATGAAGTGACTTGAATTCAAAATTAACTTGAAGATGTCTGAGCCGCAACTTTAATTCAGGTTATTTGAAATGAAGTGACTTGAATTCAAAATTAACTTGAACATGTCTGAACAGTAACTTAAATTCAAGTTATCTGAAATGAAGTGACTTGAATTCAAAATTAACTTGAACATGTCCGAACAGTAACTTAAATTCAAGTTATTTGAAATGAAGTGACTTGAATTCAAAATTAACTTGAACATGTCCGAACAGTAACTTAAACTCAAGTTATTTGAAATGAAGTGACTTGAATTCAAAATTAACTTGAACATGTCCGAACAGTAACTTAAATTCATGTTATCTGAAATGAAGTGACTTGAATTCAAAATTAACTTGAACATGTCCGAACAGTAACTTAAATTCAAGTTATCTGAAATGAAGTGACTTGAATTCAAAATTAATTTGAACATGTCTGAACCGCAACTTTAATTCAGGTTATTTGAAATGAAGTGACTTGAATTCAAAATTAACTTGAACATGTCCGAACAGTAACTTAAATTCAAGTTATTTGAAATGAAGTGACTTGAATTCAAAATTAACTTGAACATGTCTGAACCGCAACTTTAATTCAGGTTATTTGAAATAAAGTAACTTGAATTCAAAATTAACTTGAACATGTCCGAACAGTAACTTAAATTCAAGTTATCTGAAATGAAGTGACTTGAATTCAAAATTAACTTGAACATGTGTGAACAGTAACTTAAATTCAAGTTATTTGAAATGAAGTGACTTGAATTCAAAATTAACTTGAACATGTCTGAACAGTAACTTAAATTCAAGTTATCTGAAATGAAGTGACTTGAATTCAAAATTAACTTGAACATGTCCGAACAGTAACTTAAATTCAAGTTATTTGAAATGAAGTGACTTGAATTCAAAATTAACTTGAACATGTCCGAACAGTAACTTAAACTCAAGTTATTTGAAATGAATTGACTTGAATTCAAAATTAACTTGAACATGTCCGAACAGTAACTTAAATTCATGTTATCTGAAATGAAGTGACTTGAATTCAAAATTAACTTGAACATGTCCGAACAGTAACTTAAATTCAAGTTATCTGAAATGAAGTGACTTGAATTCAAAATTAATTTGAACATGTCTGAACCGCAACTTTAATTCAGGTTATTTGAAATGAAGTGACTTGAATTCAAAATTAACTTGAACATGTCCGAACAGTAACTTAAATTCAAGTTATTTGAAATGAAGTGACTTGAATTCAAAATTAACTTGAAGATGTCCGAACAGTAACTTAAATTCAAGTTATTTTAAATGAAGTGACTTGAATTCAAAATTAACTTGAACATGTCCGAACAGTAACTTAAATTCAAGTTATTTGAAATGAAGTGACTTGAATTCAAAATTAACTTGTACATGTCTGAACCGCAGGTTATTTGAAATTAAGTAACTTGAACATGTCCGAACCTTAACTTTAATTCAGGTTATTTGAAATAAAGTAACTTGAATTCAAAATTAACTTGAACATGTCCAAACCGTAACTTTAATTCAGATTATTTGAAATAAAGTAAGTTGAATTCAAAATTAACTTGAACATGTCCGAACTGTAACTTTAATTCAGATTATTTGAAATGAAGTGACTTGAATTCAAAATTAACTTGAACATGTCCGAACAGTAACTTAAATTCAAGTTATTTGAAATGAAGTGACTTGAATTCAAAATTAACTTGAAGATGTCCGAACAGTAACTTAAATTCAAGTTATTTTAAATGAAGTGACTTGAATTCAAAATTAACTTGAACATGTCCGAACAGTAACTTAAATTCAAGTTATTTGAAATGAAGTGACTTGAATTCAAAATTAACTTGTACATGTCTGAACCGCAGGTTATTTGAAATTAAGTAACTTGAACATGTCCGAACCTTAACTTTAATTCAGGTTATTTGAAATAAAGTAACTTGAATTCAAAATTAACTTGAACATGTCCAAACCGTAACTTTAATTCAGATTATTTGAAATAAAGTAAGTTGAATTCAAAATTAACTTGAACATGTCCGAACTGTAACTTTAATTCAGATTATTTGAAATAAAGTGACTTGAATTCAAAATTAACTTGAACATGTCCGAACCGTAACTTTAATTCAGGTTATTTGAAATAAAGTAACTTGAACATGTCCGAACCGTAACTTTAATTCAGATTATTTGAAATGAAGTGACTTGAATTCAAAATTAACTTGAACATGTCCGAACCGTAACTTTAATTCAGGTTATTTGAAATAAAGTAACTTGAACATGTCCGAACCGTAACTTTAATTCAGATTATTTGAAATGAAGTGACTTGAATTCAAAATTAACTTGAACATGTCCGTACCGTAACTTTAATTCAGATTATTTGAAATAAAGTAACTTGAACATGTCCGAACCGTAACTTTAATTCAGAATATTTGAAATAAAGTAACTTGAATTCAAAATTAACTTGAATATGTCTGAACCGTAGCTTTAATTCAGGTTATTTGAAATAGAGTAAGTTGAATTCAAAATTAACTTGAACATATCCGAACAGTAACTTAAATTCAAGTTATCTGAAATGAAGTGACTTGAATTAAAAATTAACTTTAACATGTCTGAACCGCAACTTTAATTTACGTTATTTGAAATCAAGTAACTTGAATTTAATATATTTGAAAAGTGTGAACGAGAATTAAAGTTGGGCTCATGTAGATTGAAAACTTCGATGGTCAAACACAGAGCACAGGCTTTCGATTCTGACGTTAGTACGAAGGATCTTACAACACAGCTCGGACAATGCTTTGTTTCACACACAAACCGAATCACACAATTATGAAACAGAAGCTCACCGCCTGATTGTGGGCGTAGTCTCTTTCACTTCCGCCTCATTTGCGCGGGATGTTTCTACAATCGATTTCCCCACTGCATATAAACACCTACGTTCGTTTGGTCATAATTTCATTACGTAATTTAAAGTGAAACTGCATATTTTCATTCATAGTAAAGGAATGGATTATTCATTCATTCATTCATAATGTTCTGTCCAAGGGTAGGTCGTTCACTGCAAACCCAGCATTCTCCAGTCTTTCCTATTTTCTGCCTTCCTCTTTATCTTCTCATATGATCCATATATCTTAATGTCGAATCATCTGATATATTCTTCTGCCCCGAACTCTTCTCCCGTTCATCATTCCTTCCAGTGCATCCTTCAAAAGGCAGTTTGTTCTCAACGAGTGACCCAGCCAATTCCTTTTCCTCTTTCTGATCAGTTTCAGCATAACTCTTTCTTCATCCATTCTTTCTAACACGGCTTCGTTTATAAAACACATATTAATAGGATAATAAAGGTTAGGAAAACTTTGACAGATACAGGACAACTTTTTTTGACTTTTACTTCAGTTATTTATGCTCTCCCACCAGTACTTTTTTTTTGAAAGTTTATGTCGTTTACGCCCTATATAGGCCTAAATATTATCATATAAAGGTGTCCGGGATGTTTTGTCCCTGAATGCATTTTAGACAATCGGGATTTAAAAGTTATGTAAATGTCAAACGACGTTAGTGTTTTATAATGATATTCTGAACATATTCCTTTTCTTTTCAAATTCATCGATATTGACATTCAGACACATCTTCCTAATACTAACCGTTTCTGTGGAAAGTCACTTCATGCATATCAAGGGGGTCTTACAAACAATTAAGTTCCACACTAGAATTAATGTCAGTTACATACGTGAAACTAATTCTCTGAGTCAACTGACCTAGTGCACATAAACGCACTTGCCACTTATAGTAAGAGATATCTTACTTTCAGATTCGTCACGTTCTTTAAGTCCAAAAGCGGATGTTTTAAAATTCATCACGCTTGTTCGTGTCTTGAAATCCTCCATTGTGACATCCATTTCTAAAGAGAAAGAAGATCAAAGTGTCTGTTTCAAACAGTATCTGGAGTAATAAATTGTATATATGATTAATACAAGTTTTGATGACTTTCTGTATACATTGGATTGAAATGACTAAAATGAAAATATCAAGTAAAGTGTAATAAAATGGGTTTGCCGGCTGTCTGCATTTTTCAACAAGACAATTACAGCAAACATACAGATTAAATGAAGAAACAATGGTTGGTATGGAACGTCCAGAAGTACCTCCTTATTCCTCCTCAATCATCGGATCTGAACCCCATCGAGCATTCATGATCCAGAATTAAGGAAAATGTACATGATTTCGTCCAAAGAACACCTCAAAACTATAGTGCTGAAAGCAATGTAAAACATTGGTAAATTCCATGCAGAGATGGTGTCAGGCAGTGATTTGCCAGAGGATATGCAACCAGATATTAGCACGTAATTGTTTATGTTATTTATGTATAGTTATTTAATTTTGTTACTAAGTGTAAGAATACAATTTTTTTTTTTCGTTGTTGGTAACTCTATAGCATCTACTATGCTTTATGGTTGTGCTAACAGATGGAGTTATTTGTAAACAATGTGACGCTGAAACGTGTGTTCAGGTTACTGCCCAGCGACAGTCCTGATGTATTTTTATATTATGTGATGATTAGTTAATTAATAATATTAACCCGGCACACTCACAATCACACTCACATTCATACAAATTTCCAGACTCTAGACACCCAGGGAATTCTTCTTATTCACCGAGAGCCGAGCCCTGGAATCGAACCCGGGACCTCCCGATCTGGAAGCCAGCATGCTGACCAACATACCACGGAGGTAGTCTCGAATACAAATGACACGTGAAAAATTCTATCATTTTATTAAATTTTGTTTATTTACATGTTTATGGTATATATGGAGTTTTTTTATTTGTATTCATAATGCTCCTGAAGGGAATCTTAAAAGAGAAATACAATACTTTTGTGCGAGATCGTGTGTATTTGCTTGCTTTCCGCACAGAACCAATACGCGGTAAGTGTGAAATACCACATTCAGTATTCCCAACGTAACACACATAACAATTTCCCTCTTCTTACTGCTTAAGCGCCATATTCATTTTACTGCTTTAGGCTTTTAACATATTATTTTTAGAGACGTTTAACATAGCAATAATTATAAATTGGAAACTTACCACTGCAATTTCACCTAAATTGCAATGTTAATTATTGTTTTTAAATATTTGCAAAAATTAAGTAAAGTCTACTACTCCACTAAAGCTATTGCATTCGTGATGCAAGTAACATTGGAAGCCGTGAAAAAATCAACAAGATTCCAGATGCCGATGTTATTACTGCAATATATTATATAAATAATAATGTTAAAATATTAAAATGAAAAATAAATCATTACATAACCTTACCGTTTGTTTTAAGTTCGCATTTATAGACTGGGGGGGGGAAGACAGATGTATGTCACGGCCTGCTGGAGTATAGTAAACACAGAAAACATTTTATAGGAACAATGTTGAAGATAGATATTTTTGTTTTCCAAAATTGCCGTCATTGAACAGAAACCAAGATGGAGATTTCATTGCAACTAATTAGAAATTCCTCTTTCAGGTATGTAATAAACGATCTTCGCACAAAATAATGTACGATACACGAGCGGTATGTTTGTTTTCATGTTCTCGGAAATTAAAAAAGCTCAACTAGGTTTCGCTTTTTCAATCTTTTCCTCGAACATGAAAACATGAACATACCGCTCTTGTAACGCATATTACTATTATTTCATGTATGCCTTATCACCAAATTTGTTACATATTTTCACCTGTACGATTAAGACTGACAGACTCTGTAGCTACAACTCGTTTAAATACATCATCCTGTCACTCACGCCATTTCTTACGCAGTTCATACATTTTATCAAGTTTGAGTGGAATTATAAAAGGATAATTCAAGGGAAATGCAAAACGACAGACAGGTTGTCGCAATGAACGTTTCACAATGCAGGCATATCAATGATGTCATTCATTTTTAATTAATGCAATTCAAATTACTGCACACTCGACTGCTTCAAAGCGGCAAGCCGACATTTAAAGCATTGCTAGATCATTATGGGTTCACGCTCTGTAGAGAGCACTTGGATCTCAATCTCAAGACAACCGGTTCGAGTTGGAAAAAATCGGCGGGGGAGGTCACATTGGATCGTGCCTGCGTCATCGATGTCTTTGGCTCTCTATTGCAGGGGACTTCCCCCGGGGCATTCGCCTTCCGTACAATGGAGCAATGACATATCCTGAAGTACTGAGATCTAATAAATCTGAACATTATTCATACTTCCGCGTGTGCCTCTTTTTCTTTCAATATTAAGACAAGGGAAGTGATCCTTGCCCAAGTTCCCGTTAATAACAATAACACAAAACAGAGTCATGTATTTTATGCTTCAATGTTACAATTACAAGAAGCGTCGACACCATATTACAGAAAGACGCCAGAACTATACTTTTACGGTACTGTACCTATAAGAAGTCCAGTCGCTCTAATTTCCGGCAGCCAATCACGTTGCAGGTCGGCTACATTTAAACGTGTGCGTCTTGTGATTCGCTGATGAAGATGTTAAGCATTAATACTTAATACTTAATATAATCGCCCGCCATTTTAGCTCTTTCGTTGGCGTTCGCAGAAAGCACACTAGGACATTATTTGCCGCTCAATTATTTGCTGAATTACAGTGCGTTTGATTTATTATCATAGGAGCTACGACATGATAATGTTTAACGGTGTGGCAAATAGATCCCTCGTCTGGTAGCTCGGCAACGAAAGAACAAAAATGGAGAACGATACTACCTACCTGGACTTTATAGAGCCTTGACTTCCTAAGACGTAAGAAAAGAGGAGGAGTCACGCCGGGAATAACAGCGTCGCGACTATAGTACAGCAGCGGTTTCCAACCTGTGGTCAGCGGACTATTCGAAAAGGGATCCGTGGAAACAAAATACTTTTTCAAAATCGTATTTTAATTAATATATGACCCGTTCAGAGCAAAAGTGGTGTAAGTCAAAATTGGGCAATGAGGTTTAAAGTAAAAATTCTGTAAAATACAGCGCAAAATAGCAATTAATATGTCCTTCTTGCTTTCCACTGACTACTAATAGTTTAAATAAATTGAATATTAATTGCTACTTTGCGCTGTATTTTACAGAATGTTTACTTTAACTCCCATTACCCATTTTTGACTTACACCACTTCTGCTCTGAACGGCTCATATTAACCTTAAGGTAGCCGCTCTTGAGAAAAGGGTTGCACAAAGGACACAGCATACTATGAATATAAAAACAATTACAATACCTAACATAATATAAAAGTTTCCAATGTAGGTAAGCAAAGAAAAAAATTGCATTGGAATTTCTCATCATTTCACTGTTCAGAAAAATAATTTTTTGAGAGTTCATTGTCCATACAAATGAATCCTCTAGATTCGAAACCCCCTAATTTTGTTCATAATTGAGTTACGCCCATATATTGCTTGCTAAGAATGAATTATAATGATTTATGTAGCATGAATTAAAAAATCCACTGCATTTAAAGCATAAAGTTTGTTAAAAATCACTGTGAGGTTGAAAATTCCCTCTATTTGCCACTAGTTACTGTCAAAATCTTTCAATTTGTGAAAGTGTATAATAGGGGATTTTGAATCTATAGGATTCAAATGGTTTCTGAGAATTTGTATTGAATATTTAACCGCAATAGCTTTATTATACGTGTCAGTGAATACCTGATACAGAATAGAATTTTTTACTCCAACTTTTATGAAAGGGGCGGAGTAGGCTAATATACGAGTATTAAGGAAATGGGGGCGGGAAATTGTGGGTGCCTACAGGCGGCACAATTATGAATCCGCCACTGATCGTGTCTGTAGAGCGATGTATTACAATTTTGAGGTTATTTTAAATAATTTAAGTAACCTACTTGTGGAGTAACGGTTAGCATGCCTGACTGTGGAACGAGTGGGCCTTCGGCGTTGGATCCTTGACTCGTTTTGCTGGCACTATCACCTTCATATCATTCAGACATTACATAACGATAGATGTTGATAAAGCATCGTAAAATAAACCACTAAAAAGTACAACGGTAATTATACGTTCATTATTATTATTATTATTATTATTATTATTATTATTATTATTACTTTTAAATTTTCTAAATTTGATTTGGAATGGAGCAGAACCTCCTAGAAGTTGGTTGAATTCTATAGTGATACCAATCTATAAGAAAGGAAACAGAAATGACTGCAATAATTACAAAGGAATTAGTTTAATAAATACCGATTGTGAAATTTTCTCCAACATAATGAAAAGCGAATTAGACAGATATTATGAGAACATATTAGGATAAGAGCAGAATGGATTTAGGAAAGGGAGATCATGCTGTGATGCATACTTCACAACGAAACTTTTTATAGAGAAACATCGGGAATTTAATATAGAAACACATATTGCATTTATTGATCTCAAGAAAGCTTTTGATCACGTAAACCGCAACAAACTTATAGAAATACTAGTATGTGATAATATTCCACAACAAATAATTGAAAATATTTTTAACCTATACAAAGAAACTTTAATTTCTGTCAAAATTGATAAGAAAATGTCTGATTAGTTGGAAATTTTTACCGATGTCAAACAAGGATGTCCTCTCTCACCCCTCTTATTCAATATTTATATCAACGCAATAGTACGGGAATTTGGAAATTCAAGACATGGTCATGTAACTATAAAAGAAACTTTAAAAGTTTTGTTGTATGCATTCTCAGCGAGGAACACTGGGGCAAGCAATTTTGGGAGACGGTATTGTTGAAAGTCAAATCGAAGAAGCAAGGCAACAACACCTTGCTAACAAAAGGTTCCCTACTTCTGGACGTACATCATGGCCACCGAGATCGCCGGACTTGTTCTCATTAGACTTGTTTTTATGAAAATTTATTAAGAATGGAATGTATTACACCCCTGTGGCGGATTTTTCAGATTTCTCCGTCAAATCGTAGAAGCGATAACACTGGTGGCAATAGAAATACTCTCGCGCCTGTGGCAGACATTGCGTTTCGCCTGAATGTAGTCCGCGCCACAAACGGCGCTCATATCGAGCTGTATTAGAATGTAATCAAAACTTTTTGAGTTCCTCTTCCCCATTATGTAAACATTAATAAAAGAAATAATGCATTAGTATACTGAGATATTGTTTCTTCTTTTGCGAGGTCATGGAAAGCATGGGGCTCTACCTCCATGCCCCCAAGTGCCTTCATGGCATGTTACGGGGATACCTTTACCTTTACCTTTACCTTTACCTTTGTACTAGATTTTTTTTGGAGATGGTGTGTATGATAATTGTTGTTTAGTCAACTGTCAGAACACTGGTAGGAACCTCATAAGTGACATCAATAAGACGTCACTCATAAGGCAACTAACCCAGGAGATAATGAGGTAGGGTGGCCAGTTCCTTTCTCCCTCTATTGCATACATCGCTGTATAGTAATATATTTCACTAATCAGACTTCAGATATATACAAACAATTGTTCTTCCTCTGTCACATATCGTCAAGTGAAATGAAGGCTTCAGAATCATAGTGGGCCAAGCGCCATTTATTAAACCGTAGAAAACAAGGGTTAAAATGAAGTTATTGCCATAATTCAATGGAAACATACGGCAAGTAATATAAAGTATACACATTAAAACTAAGTGTTATGTCAATATTCATTAAACTATGGCATTCACTTAACTTTAACCCTTGCTTTCTCCGTTTTTAATAAATGGCGCTTGGCCCACTATGTCTCTGAACCCTTCAAATGTACTGCCTGATAATAGATGTATCAACCAGGACCATTTGAATGCCTCAATACCCGCAGTTTGAGAATAGTTATCTCATTTTCTTTTCAGAATTGATGCATGGAGATTTACCGCCCGAAAGAGTAGTTAACAGGAAATTCCTAAAAAACAAAGACCCTGAACGGACTGGGATATCATACACAGAAATCGATTGAGGAAATAGGTCTAACAAGGGAAAACCAACCGTCAAACAGGAACTTCTGGAAGTTGGGGTCTGGGATACGAAAAGTGGCGACTGTAATTAAATTTAATGATGATGATGTTGATGATCTGAGAATACATGAATGCATCAGGACAAACGGGAATTTCAGTTGCAGGACACAAAGCAAGGAAATGCTTAGAAGAGGAGTCGATCTGTGCTTCCCAGGAAGGCGGAGAACCGAGAGTGGAGAGCTTGTGGTTTATTTCTATTTAATTAAGAAGTAATGAGTCATTAAATTCCCAAAGCTAATCGCAATCATACGGTTACAACGAGTGCGTGTTGTTCAGTTATGCATAAACTTGATACTCATTATAGCAGTTAAATTGTCACAACAGCCTAATAATAGTAGGTAGGTATGTCAAATTGAATACATTTAAGCCTACAGTCAGTGTTTCGTACTATAAATTCACACATTCCAATCGACTTTTTGATACTGCTAGGATACTGTAACAGGAAAAATATATGGAATTATGTAACACTGCAAGCTTCCAGCTGCGTTCTGCTATAAAAACGGAGGTTAAGCCGAATGATGATGAATTCCTTGAGTGGACGAATTTCCTGACTTCAATATATCTCCAGAGGCAGGAGTTTATAGTGACTATTTCATTTATATGACGTCATTCCATTTTCGCCCAATGAAGTGTAATGAAATTTTGAATTCCAACCTATCACAGTCATACATCGCGATAATTTCTGCAGCTCGATTTATCAGTTTCAATTTATAGCATGGTCGTTCTTTTGTTTAGTCAGTGACGCGAACTGTTTTCACGTAAATCGATGAGCATGAATCCATTGTATTAAATAAAGTGCGAAATCCTACTGCCACATCTACATCATCTTCTAATTCCATGTCCATTGTATCTAAAGAAAATGACACTCTTTCATAACAATTATTCATTTAATTAATGTAGCTATTAATGAGGTTATTTGTAATTTTATTATATTATAAAATGTTTGAATTAAATTATTATTTCAGCAGATAATGAAAATGTGTTTGCTATAATAACAGGAGGAAAGCGCAATGCATGTAATTAACATTGTTAAACCAGTATTTCGCTTTTCTTAATTGACATTACTGAATAACATTCAATTTCTTTATTGCATAATCGTTATTCATCTATTTCGACTTCACAATGTCTGAATAGGTTAAGTATTCATAAATATACAATTATTAACATTTTTGAGCAAATTTTAGGGATATATTATTTACATTTTTATTTTATTCACGAAATAGTCCTAATAAATGTCATTCGAGGTCTTTGATTACTATGGATTATTATCTTAAAAATTCTTATTAATTTTTAATTGGTGGTAGGCCTATTTTATGTTGAAAATTTTCTACGGATTAGCATTAATTTTGTACATTTTTGGATAAAACTAAAGAGTAATGACTGAAATGAAAGTTCTTTCTTTCTTTCTTTCTTTCTTTCTTTCTTTCTTTCTTTCTTTTTTAGACTCCTCTATCATCTGTATTATTTTGAGCCAAGAGATTTCAGACATGGTGGCATGTAACAATACCCGAGACACGTGCAGGTTCCATTTCTAGCTCCCGTTATTCAACACTGAGTATGCTATGGATGGAACAAAACACGCGGTTTTCATCAAGCTTTCTACTATTCTAGTGTAACTGACGTAATTTTCGCTGTGTTGCGTACTCAATCTGCAATACTGCAACCTGTACATTATTTATGAAATGGCCCTCGTATTTTAGATATAAATAGTAAATGTACGAGGTGTCTAGAAGCTTGCGATTCTCTCTCGATTCTGACATGGTTTGGATGTCGTAAATCGGTGTCTAATAATATGGAATTGGGATTTTTTGTATTTCATTTTCTTTTCACATTTTCTCAACAAACACGCTTCACATACGAGTATATAAAACTACTTGCTTAAAACTAAACTATACATCTTTAAAGCTCAATAAAACCACAAGTGTGACAAGGAGAAGGTCGGCAGCCAGCAGCAATTTCTTGGCGATGAATCATGTAGTTGCGTACGTAGTAGAGGCAATCGTCGACTAACAAAGACACTTTGTATACAGTATTGTGTATAATAAAAATAAATGTCTATTGAGTGTAATTTGCAATGTAGAAGAAGGCAATGGTTCTAGCAAATGAAATCTGAATTTTTATTTGCTTACATGATATCATTTTTATGAACAAATTATAACATTTGAAAAGTGGGTGAATTGAAATGAATTTCGGGAGGTGGACACTACGACCCAGCACTGCGACCTTTCAAGATCTATTGTACTACCCCTCAAGCTAAACGCATGCCTGAATCCACACCAACGGACTACACTAAAATGCTCGGTTGCTTCAGTCTCGTTTAAAATACTATTTCTTTCTTTCTTTTATTGGGTTATTTTACGACGCTGTATCAACATCTATAGGTTATTTAGCGTCTGAATGATATGAAGGTGATAATGCCGGTGAAATGAGTCCGGGGTCCAGCACCGAAAGTTACCCAGCATTTGCTCATATTGGGTTGAGGGAAAACTCCGGAAAAAACCTCAACCAGGTAACTTGCCCCGACCGGGATTCGAACCCGGACGCGCTGACAGTTACTCCACAGGTGTGGACTTAAAATACTATAATAACTAACCATAGTAATATCGTTATCACGTTTAAGTAGGAAAACTGTTGCACCAATTCTTACCATGATTTCTTTACCGTAGTTACTTGGCTGGGGATTATCTTGCTGTTATTCGTATTCGCAGCAATTGAAACGTAGTATTCTGGTGGCTGTGATTAAATGCGTTATTCTTTTGTCTGCCGAATTTGTGTAAACAATAAACCGCAGCTCTTCATTCAGAAAGCAGAAATACAACATAGCATACAGAACAGAAAACACACTACAAAGACATCTCAACACACAAAAAACACAAACAAATAAATACGACCACACAGGTTTATACAAACTCACATGTAATAGTTGCGACAAGTTCTATATTGGACAGACAGGCAGATCATTCCAAACACGCTACAAAGAACATATTAAAGCAATAACCAGAGGACACAATATATCTACATACGCCGATCACATAACTAATGCTAACCATACATACAATAACATAAATGCGGACATGGAAATCCTATACATACAACCCAAGAACCAAAAACTCAACACACTAGAACAATACGAAATATACAAACACACTAAAACATACCCCGATCAAATTCTCAACACACAGATCAATTTCAGAACACACACACTATTTGACTCCACTTTTAAACACTTTTCAACAATCAAACGCACCCACACAACAGGCAGAGAAGTACGAGATGACGCCGAGATCTAGTAGGCTCTGAGGATGGTGTGATGAAACACCGAAACAGCTGTAAGCCGCACAGACTTACATAAATAACACGAATAATGGCGAAGTGCATCAACATTGATTAAAAACGCAGTAATCATAGATTACGAAACGACGGTTAAACAGTAGCCGTGGTTAAAATGTAATTTATGTGCACCATTCATAATCACCGATTACTAAAACATGGCTAGCTGACACCTCATTTAACCAGAGTAAAGTCTATGATGGTACATTGTTTCTACAAAATGACTAAAGGAAAGCATCCATACCGCTGCAAAGATAATAGTCAATGTCTAAAAACGACTGCGCTCACTATGTTCTACATCGAAATGAACATATCCTACATTTTCGCGTTGCATTTGTTTGCCTTTGGGCGCTGTTATATTTGTGAGTTCCATTTCTTTGTTTTTCAGTACTGTCAGGTTAAAATCGTACAACATGGAAAATTGAATCCAAAAATGATTATATCCCAATGTTAGGTTGAAGTATCGATAGACTTAATTACTAGATTTGAATGTATTATATAAAAAAAGATGGAATATCCATAAAGGAAAAGGATGCAGAAGATTGGTAGGAATGTGTGTACGATCTTGGACCCCATTTACACCAGGGAATTGTGCATTATCCTAAGATCCATCCATAACCTCTCTTTGTTCAGCCAGTGACAGAGAAAGAGATACCGGTATTCGAGTATTCCCTCTTAAAATACAGAAAATAACAGTTACATAGAATAGTAATATAAGCAGCCGATCCGTAGAAGAAATATGATTGTTCTTGTGTTATTTCAAGTGATCCATTTGTAGATTTTGACAAACGAAATCCCCCCTGAAATGTTCTGTCACCTAAGAATTCGTAAGAATTCTCTCTTTCCACTAAAGAACCTTCACGCTCACGCTCTATCCAAGTAATTCAAGTACTGCACAATAATAATCGTCTTCGAAATAATAACCTGTGGTTCTGGCCGCCATTTTGCTTTACTTGCTCTACTAATCGCTGGTTATCTCCTTCAACCGCTCATATTTGGCCGGTTAGAGATTACTGTGGTTAACCTCCTATTTAAGTCGTAACCGAGGTCGATCCACCGTAAAAATGCTTAATCAGGGATTAGGTGACAATTTTAACCGATGGTTACACTAACCGACGTTGATGCACGTGGGCATAAGTCCGCTAGTTAATCAATTACTTATAGGCCTATTCAAGTGTTAAAAGTAGTATACGCAAGATTCAAAATGGATCTTCCGTTTTGTTACAATTTCATCTCTATTATGGAAGGAAATCGAGTAAGAGCACCGAACTTCAGCAAATATGAAGTGGAAATGCTCATCGAGCTTGTAGAGAAATATAAACATATAATAGAAAATAAGAAGACGGACAGCGTTTTTCTAAAAGAAAAGGACGCAACTTGGCGGAAAATTGCAGATGAATTCGGTCATCTTCCTGGTAAGTTATTCATTTATATTTATTTGTATGTATATATTTATATTCCTATAGGATTGTAAAACTGATGTTATAACTTTACAGTTAGAAGATACTTCGTCACTACATAGGTACAATTATTAGTATAATGCATATTGTACGCCTACAGGTAGTCGAAATCACAGCTGTGGTCTACCTACTTTTTAGTCATGTAATCAGGTGCAGGTTTGGATACATTTCAGAACACGGATACCTTCCTTTCCCTATACTCCAAAATTCCAATCTTGTGCACACAAAATAAGTTATTGCCACTGAAAAGTGCCTTTTCGTAAGTATGATGATGTTCAACATACACAAGACCATCTCATTGGGCCATATTTCCCACCTGCCCGTCTGAACGGCTACTTGTATTCGTGTAGGCCTACTTGCAGTTCGTGTAAAGAGTTTGGCCTAAGTTACTGGAGGATGTACCCTTGCTGTCAGTGAAAAAATGTGGCTGCAGCACGATGGAGCACCGCCTAACTTCAGTATAGATGTCCGCAACCATCTGCATGGTACATTTCCTGGTCCCTGGATTGGAAGGTATACCCCGCGAAGGCACCCAACAAGAATCTACTCGATTATTTCCTATGGAGATATCTAAAATAACTTGTTTATAAGAACTCAATAAACACGGACATGGAATTAATTGCCAGAATTTTAGCCGCCTGTGATGTGATTAAAAACACGCCAGGGATATTAGGTAAAGTGCAGCAGAATCTCGTATGCTGGTGACATGCTTGCATTGAGGTTGATGAACGTAATTTTGAGGAACTTTTGTGAGATACGAAATGGAACGCTGTTAACTGAGGTTTATAAATGAGATGAAAATCATTTAAAAAGTGAATAATAAGTGTAAACGTAGATAATATGGAAAACAGTAATGACAGTGATGTATCACATCACCTTAATCTGGCTTTGCAGACTCCAAGTTCCCTACCTCAAAATATTCAGTAGAACATCCTCTATTTCCTGTGTAATTTTCATACACTTGTACTGAATCACTCTGTAGACAATGAAAGGCCGGACACTCCTTATAATAAGATGACAGTGAGGTGATGCTCGAAAGTTGATGGAATGCTGACAGAGGAAGCTGAATTAGACCTACATTTGCCTCAACATCGTCTTTATCCAACAAAATTCCACTCAACTCTCAGAGTTTTGAACTCTGTTTTCCGGCGTGGATGATCGACGTGGCGCGCTATAACTATACTTACTTACTTACTTACTAACTTACTTATGGCTTTTAAGGAACCCGGAGGTTCATTGCCGACCTTACCTAAGCCCGCCATCGGTCCCTAACCTGTGCAAGATTAATCCAGTCTCTATCATCATATACCACCTCCCTCAAATTCATTTTAATATTATCTTCCCAGCTACGTCTCGGCCTCCCCAAAGATCTTTTTCCCTCCGACCTTCCAACTAACACTCTATATGCATTTCTGGATTCGCCCATATTTGCTATATGCCCTGCCCATCTCAAACGTCTAGATTTAATATTCCTAATTATGTCAGGTGAGAAATACAATGCATGCAGTTCTACGTTGTGCAACTTTCTCCATTCTCGTGTAACTTCAGCCCCCTTGGCTCCAAATATTTTTCTAAGTACCTTATTCTCGAACACTCTTAACCTCTGTTCCTCTCTCAAAGTAAAGTCCACGTTTCACAACCATACAGAACAACCGGTAATATAATTATTTTATAAATTCTAACTTTCGGCTTTATTGAGAGCAAACTGGATGAGAAAAGTTTCTCAACAGAATAACACGCATTTCCCATATTTATTCTACGTTTAATTTTCTCTCGAGTGTCATTTATATTTGTTACTGTTGCTCCAAGATATTTGAACTTTTCTATCTTTCCAAACGATAAATTTGCAATTTTTATATTTCCATTTCGTTCAATATTCTGGTCACAAGACATAATCATATACATTGTCTTTTCGGGATTTACTTCCAAACCAATCTCTTTACTTGCTTCAAGTAAAATTCCCGTATTTTTCCTAATAGTTTGTGGATTTTCTCCTAACATATTCACGTCAACCGCAAAGAAAAGCAGCTGATGTAACCCGTTCAATTTCAAACCATCTCTGTTATCCTTGACTTTCCTAATGGCATATTCTAGAGCAAAGTTAAAAAGTAAAGGTGATAGTGCATCTCATGCTTCAGCCAGTAGTGAATTGGAAAAGCATCAGATAGAAACTGACCTATACGGACTCTGCTGTACGTTTCATTGAGACATATTTTAATTAATCAAACTAGTTTCTTGGTAATACCAAATTCAATGAGAATATTATATAAAACTTCTCTCTTAACCGAGTCATTTGCTTCTTTGAAATCTATGAATAATTGATGTACTGTAACTTTATACTCCTATTTTTCTCCAAAATCTGTCAAATACAAAAAATCCGATCAATAGTCGATCTATTACATCTAAAACCACACAGATGATCCCCAATAATTTAATCTACATGTGGAGTTAATCTTCTCAAAAGAATATTGCACAAAATTTTGCACGACGTCAACAAAAGTAATATTTCTCGAAAGTTACTACAGTTGAACAGTTGTATAATATTACATAGGCTTCCAATTCCTCACAAAAAATATTTTCAGGAAAGAGCCTTTTTTTTAAATAGATTTTATTAATCGTTTAGCGCTGGAGTGCTATAAAGATCTACGAGAAAATAAATAACATACCAGTAACAATAAGTAAATAACGGTAAGGAGATCAGCCAATTTATAGGCCCCTCTGTAGCAGAAAAAAATAAAAAAAAAAAACAATTGAAGGGGTGAAATGATATAGTCCTAAGTTACAGAGATACAATTTTACATGAGAATGTGTTAAAAGTTTAGAGTCCAATGCTATTAGGTGCGGTATCATAATAATTTCTTCAGCGTATAGACCTACTTACGTCACTTTTTCAGTAATTTTTAAAATATTTTACTAGTAGCTTCCCCATATGTGTAAGAAATGAACTCGCACAAAAAACATGTTTGTTAAAAGTGTGGCTTTGGAGTAGCCTACCTCATTCTCACCTCCTCACTTCTTGAGAATGTATATTTTCATATCCCAATGGATTAGGTCACTTCTGATTACATATGTGTTTAATTTTGTTTAAATTAAAGCTGTAAGGAGGCGTGGCATTTAAAGAGCTGTCACAACTATTTTTTCGTCAAAGAATTATTTTTTACAAGTCTCTAATTACAAAAACTAGTAACTTTTTGTTCTAAAACTGGCTCCCTGAAGTTACTACATGAATGTAGCAGAGCACAATTTTAATTTACATAAATATTCATTTTACTTTCAAATCCATTTTTCCGTAAGTTTATTATTCTTGATTCAACACCAACTTTTTTATGCCAAATATTACTTAATCAATTTGGATGAAATTATTACTGCAAGTATTTATGAGGTAGCTGCATGTTTCTATGGACTTATTTTGTGAGAAATGCTGCTAGTTTATTTTATTTTTTTTCATGAAGTATAGGAAAAGTAACATTTTTAAAATTTCAAAAAATTTTTTCAACAGTAATCTCACTAGAGGTTTTGATTTTATCGATAAATCTGCGAGTGGAACACTAGCAGATTTATCTAGAGAAAATCAAAACTCCAGTGGGATTTTATTGACTATTACACGATTAGAAGAAAGTATATAAAGATTAGAAGTAACAAAGTACTCCAATACAATAAAATATTAATTGACTTACGAAAATAAAACTGTCTTCAAATGTACTATTGTACCATCTCAACATTACGCTAGATGGCAGTAGTGTGTTATGATTAGCTGTTTTCTTGTTATCAGTTGTGCCAACTATGGAATATTCATTGAACTCTGTGGACGGTTAATAGCCAAGAAGGCTTTGTTGATTCAGTTTCATTTTTATTAAAACATTTGCATTCCACTTCAATCATCCGGATCCCAGTAATCAACGTCACTTGACAGATGATTTTCAATAAATCTTAGTATTAAACAATCTCTGTTACGTGACTATCCATAATATCAAATAGCAGAAGCTATAACAAACATAACCTAAATAATATAAACAAGTATTAGAAAAGTTTTAATTAGGGATGATGAAATAAAAAAGAAACGTTTTAATTAACGATGATGAAATAAAACATAAACATGAATAATTTTAAAAGAAACAATTATTGAAAGTACAATTTCAAATTTGAATGTTTTAGTGGTTGGTGGTTCGGTTGATGTTATATTGGATGTGTGCATAAAAGAAGTGAACTCGTTGATGTAAATGCTGTATCCCTCAACTTATTCACGATTTCCGAATGGTGATCTTAATTTATTTGTAAATAGGATTTCAGGGAAGATGCATCGCTATGACCAGTGATCTTTATTAATTCTTGTTCTTGAATGCCAATGCGAGTCATATTTGAAAGTGCTGTGCATCGACTGAAGTGGTTTGTAATTTTCTGTTTTTTGACGTCCAGACCAGTGCAGTTTGAAATGTTGGTAAACAAATGCTAGGATAGTGATAAAAATAAACAAATGCTAGGGACGCGATAAAATTAAACAAATGCTAGGGACGCGATAAAATTGTGCGATAAACAGCCATGATTGGTTGAAAGACGTCCTTTCGTACCGTTTTATTGGTCAAAAGTAGTATGACGTAGTAAAAGTGTAATAGTCAAAGTAAATAAATGAGATATTTCATAAAATGAATGCATAGAAATTTTTCTCTATGACTTGTGAATGTAACCAGAAAAAAAGAAGCATAAAGATAGAAATATTCTACTAGAAACTTGGGTTTGAAAATATTCCTAAATACTCGCAAAATAGAAAAATAGATAACAAATCAAAAGCCAAAAACAATTGGGAGTTAAAAATTTGGATTTTGTTAGTCCTTTACATATTAAACATGCTCTCAAAATTTGGTTTAAAAATGATTAGGAAAAAAGTTGTCATTTTTAGTGGAGTGTCTCCTTAAGGCCGTGAGAGCTTCAGAGAAGTCGTGTCCCACAGTTTGAAGATCCCTGTTGGATTTAGCAGCTTCAGCACTATTCATTGCTGTGTTCTGAATTGTTTCAATTGACATGAATTTATATGGCACAACAATGACGCAACGCACCCTCGTATAAAATAGGTCACTTTAAACTTGTTTACATTCCTCGACGGAGCACTTTGACGACGGGAGGCGCTGTCGTCACAAATTATAAAAGTGAGGAAATACAGAAAAACAACTGGACCCATTGCGACAACTCCACCGCTCGATTGTTCTGCGATGAATGAGGGAACACGATGGATGAATCACTTGGAGCCACTTCCCTTACTCCTCCCATACCAAGTACCGAGAAACACCCGACCTTCTGCCCAGCTGTTGGCTGTTGGGATATAAACACAAGCGCGCGTTTGAAACCTCTTAGAGAAGGTTTTTTACCCAGGCAGTCAAGTGCGATCCCTTCTCGTTCTCCCAGTTTCGGATGATCAACACAAGTGTCTCGGCGGCGCATATGACGGTGATTTTAATTACGACAAAAATAACGGCCGCTATTTATAGCCGGCAATAAAGCGGCAGAGGAGAGAGACAAACAATTTTAAAGTCTCTCCTTCGAATATCGAGGGCGGCTGTGTATTTCCTCCATAAATAAAAAAAATAGTATTTCTCATGTGCTTTGGGTAAAAAAAAATTGGTAGTTAGAATTACTCAACATCGTCCATTAACAGAAGAAAGGGGAGCCGTCGAGTTGCGAGCACATTTCTGTTCCTCAGACAGTCTACCATCCAATTACGTCTGGCAGTCTCAAGTTAATCAATTCCATCGTGCAATTGAGTGCTCGGGATCTACACGGAGATAAGTTGAGTTATCCTCTCCTACTCGTGGGACTTGTATTTGCATTTTGGAGTGGGTCCAGAAGACACTCGCCCCAATGTCGAACACTCAAGTTACAGTCATAAGTGCGGTGGTGCTCCTGTGGTTGTTTGCACTGGTGGAATGTGCCCCAGTTTCCACGGCTTCGACGCTTCCTCCAGCATCAGCGGTATGTAACCATCAATTATTATTGTTTAACTATACCTCAAATTATAGAACTATGATCAGTTAAACCAATAATATATTGTAATAATAATAATAATAATAATAATAATAATAATAATAATAATAATAATAATAATAATTTATGTCTCGTGACCAGAATATTGTACGAAATGGAAATATAAAAATTTGAAATTTATCCTTCGAAGAGGACGAAAAATTCAAATATCTTGGAGCAACAGTAACAAATATAAATAATAATAATAATAATAATAATAATAATAATAATAATACTAATAATAATAATAATAATAATAATAATGTTTTATTTAACCTGGCAGAGTTAAGGCCATACGGCCTTCTCTAACACTCAACCAGGAGTAAAGACTGCGTGACAAAAACACTACAAATTTACAAATTACACTACAATTTTACACACAAAACTGAATAAGATAATAATAATAATAATAATAATAATAATAATAAAATATAAACAACAAATAAGAAGAAATCAGACATAATATATAACATACAGAAAGAAAGAAAAAAGCATAATAATATGTGAACAGCAGGTAAAAATAAATGAGGCATACAAAAAAAAGACAATTATTCATAATAATAATAATAATAATAATAATAATAATAATAATAATAATAATAATAATAATAATAATAATAATACTAATAGTAGTAATAAAATAGTGCAGTACAAAGTATACAGTGAATACAATATTTCTAAGTACACACAATAAGAAAAATTAAGATTATATATAGCTCAACTTACACATTAGAGATATAACATTATCGGAAAATATGAAAACAAAAATATAAAATAAGTTGAATATCATTAGAACATAAAAAAAATGTGAATACGTGGAAACATGCAATACAACACTTGTCATAATAGTTAGTTTGGCAACTCGTCATAAGATAATTTTCTAACTTGGATTTGAAAGAATTCAATGTTCGGCAGCCCTTGACTTCAGGCGGCAGAGAGTTCCAGTGACGAGAGGTAGCAACAGTGAAGGATGAGGAATACAGAGACGATGCGTGAAGTGGAATTTCTAGCGTGTTATCGCGTTGTGATCGAGTATTAATATTATGATAGCGAGAGAGAGTATGAAATCGAGCGAATAAATAATAGGGGGGTGAAGAGTGCATAATTCGATATAAGAGAGAAATAACACTCGGGAGGAAATTAAACGCAGAATAAATATGGGAAATGCGTGTTATTATTCGGTCGAGAAGCTCTTATCATCCAGTCTGCTGTCAAAAAATCTGAAAGTTAGAATTTATAAAACAGTTATATTACCGGTTCTTCTGTATGGTTGTGAAACTTGGACTCTCACTCTGAGAGAGGAACATAGGTTAAGGGTGTTTGAGAATAAGGTGCTTAGGAAAATATTTGGGGCTAAGTTACAGGAGAATGGAGAAAGTTACACAACACAGAACTGCACGCATTGTATTCTTCACCTAACATAATTAGGAACTTAAAATCCAGACGTATGAGATGGGCACGGCATGTAGCACGTATGGGCGAATCCAGAAATGCATATAGAGTGTTGGTTGGGAGACCGGAGGGAAAAATACCTTTAGGGAGGCCGAGACGTAGATAGGAGGATAATATTAAAATGGATTTGAGGGAGGTGGGGTATGATGATAGAGAATGGATTAATCTTGCTCAGGAATAGATGTTGATACACGAGCATATTTTACATCAGCTACTATAATTATTGCAGTACCAACAGGAATTAAAATTTTTAGTTGATTAGCTACACCGATGGCGGGCTTATGTGAGGGCGGCAATGAACCTTCGGGTTCCTTAAAAGCCATTTGTAAGTAAGTAAGTAATAATAATAATAATAATAATAATAATAATAATAATAATAATAATAATAATAATAATATCATCTTCCTCTGCGCCCCAATTAGTAACTTTTGTGCCAATAAATCCACATTCCATTCTTGACAGAAGTGTTTTTTCTTCCGATAGGAAAAAGTTGCCTTAGCAGTACATTGCGTCATGCTGACCACAAGATCAAGGAGTCTAGCTGTTAATATTGGTTCACAATCCTCATACTTCCTTCAAGGTTGGCCATGATGGTAATAGTAATAGTAGTCTACAATTCCAAAGGTCTCGGGTTCGATCCCCGGCTAGGTCATGATGGAATTTGTGTTGAACAAACAGACGGTACAGAGGGATTTGTATGTATGTATTTATTCACACTACAAGTGGGTAAACAGCCGGTGCCAATGGTAACAAATTACTCTCATATCATTAGAGTTCACAGTAATATAATAATCGATTATGTAAACTTACTAAAATAACTATCCTATTCTATTTTCTTTTTACTACTTAAATTTGTTTATGTATTCCTCTTTTTTCCGCCCATCTATAATGTAATATACAACCCCCGAACTCGAGCGTTGCTCATACGGGGATGAATTCACTTAACTTAATTTTATGTTTGAATATTTGATATGTTCAGTTTTCTTTAATGTATTTGAGAGTTTTTGCACTCTATTATTTTGTTTTAATATAATTTCAATATTGATTTAAATACCTATTTCAGTATTGCTTGTCAAATATTGCGTAAATAAAATAAAATATATAGGCAGATAAATAAATATATAAATTAATAAAATAAAAAAATAAAGGAAGCATTATTGAAAGTTAACGCTAAATAATTAAAGTGAACCTAATTTGTCAACTTAATTAAGTACATAGCAACTTAGTAATTTTATGTCAACTTTATAATAATAACATACTATCTTAATTACACATCAAATAAATTAATTACCGATCAACTTAAATATTTACATATCATCCTTATTAATTACTCATAAACTCTATTAACTTCATATTAACTTAATTAATTACACATAAACTAAATTAATTACACATAAACTAAATTAATTACACTCCAATCTGAATTAATTACATATTAACTAAATTAATTACACATCAACTTAATTATGTACACATGAACTTAATTAATTCCATTCTCTTAATTACATTTCAACTTCATTACTTATACAGCAACATAATTAATTACACACCAACGACATTAATTACACATCAACTACATTAATTACACATCAACTGAATTAATTACACATTAAGTTAATTACACACTAACGTAATTACACATCCTAATTACCGGTACATATCAGGATTATTAATAACTTGCAAACTTAATGTCTTACATATCAACTTAATTAGCTAATTTACCACTACATGCAACTGAGTCCAACTTTTTATGGTTCTATTTGGGTGGGAGTGAAAATTTACCGTCTTCTGTTGTCTGTTGTCTAGTTTTGATTCTAAATTCATAATCACTCCTACCATAAAAAGGTGGCATTTCAATTCGTGATAATTATCTATCCATGCTATTTGATCATACATAATTATAAGCGCTATATAACGCGTAAACCTAGCTCGCCTTCGCAGTGGCGATTTCTCTTAAGGAGCACAGGAGCAGTGCACCACCTCTTCAAATAACACATGTTTTTAAAGTTATATCAATGAGCTGCAGTAGACTATGTGAGCGACATAATTCTTTATTATAATACTATTTAAAAATAACACTGCATGTGTACTGTTCTTGTTGACGCCTGGGACTTACGTTTACCGCTCGACACTTGCGGCACACTGCTCCATTCGAGCATGCGCAGTAGTACTGTTTCACTGGCAGACTTTGGAGCATGGTAAGGAGGCAATACAGTGTGCGTAGGAGGGCTTAGGAGCACTTTCAGATGTGTTCTCAAGCTCGTTCCATCATAAATGTTACAATGAATAGTGTGCAAAATCTTTTAAATGTGTAATTTTCTATAAGACCTTTACACGAAAAGTTCAAAATAAATAAGATGGGTTGAACTACTAACACATGAATTAAAATTATAAGTGACGAAGAACAGTAATAGAGAAGTGACTAGAAAATTCAACATTCGAACTTACGAAAAATGCAATATGCGGTTGCAATATAAAAGACGCTGTATTTTGTTTTCCTTGCATGTTGTTCGACGGCGAACATTTATTGACAAAAATAAGTACGTTTTATGAATTTTATTTATTTTTCTGTTTGAATTTAGGACTGTGCGTAGTAACTAAATAATTTTGATTATCGTTCTGCAGATATGATTGATTTGAATCACATGAATGAAAGAATTAAAAAGCACGATTCTTCAGCTGCACACATCAACAATAATGTTAAATTAGCAGTGTCGGTTCAAACAAACATACAGACACAATTGGATTCAATTGGATTGTTGCACTTCACAATGATAAAGTTACCAAGAACAGATATGTGCGTGCGGTTTTGTGGAGCTTTTGAGTTGGCTTTAAGAGGTCACGATGTCGGAAACTCATCTTTAAACGCTAGTATTTTTCTTGGCCTAATCAATTTCAGTTCTGAATTAGACGCACTTTTAAGGAACATTTGGAAAGAGGAACAGTGTTTAAGAGCACATCAAACACTGTACAGAACGAAGTCCTTCAAGCCATTTTGATGTATGCCAGATGAGATTTCAAAGAAATAAAGAATGCTGCTGACTTTTTAGCAGTTAAGGCTGATAAGACGACACACGTATCGAATGCTTGTGAACGTGTGAACTGTGTTATAAAACGCAATATAGCGAAAACAATACTATTTACGGTGTGCTGCAATAGAAATTGAACACTTTACTTTGCTATTACTGGACCTACATAGGAAAATGATTAACTCCAATTTCTTGACTAACAAAATTATATAAATCTATACCTACGTAACATATCTTAATAGGTATGTAGTAGTTAGTACCTATAATGATAATAATAATAATAATAATAATAATAATAATAATAATAATAATAATAATAATAATAATAATATGCTAATCATAATCATAATAAATATTTGTGCACCACCAGGATTATTTATCACCACACGCCACTGCGCCTTCGCCTAGTTTCTAAGTTGCCATTCTAATTCTTTAACAATTTCTTCGCCATGTTCACTTTCCTTTTAACGAATTTGACTGCCCTGTGCTGAATTATTCCACGTTTCCGTCTATAATTCCACCATCATATAGACTATGGATGGAAGACCAGCATGCTAGCATTTAAGTCATAGCTCTGCGTTGATTTTATGATGTAGTCTGGATATGGGACACTGCCTCTTTTGTCATGGAAAAGGACATCTTTCCTAAATGCTCTATAAAATGTAGAGTGAACCGTAAGTAATGCCATTAATTTCAGGGAGTTATTCTTTGAGATATTTCAAACAAAAAAGTTTAATACATATTTGCTCGTTTTTGCTTCCTTTTCGAGATAAAAATTGTTTCATACGTAATATCTCGTAGCGTATTTTGGGAAAGCCATTGATCGAATTCCCAATATGCTCAGAATTTAAGATATTAGTGTATTGTGTTAATAAATGATTGTTCTTTAAATGAGCAGAAATTTGATCCGAACAAATGTAACTTTTCGTTCTGCAAAGGAATTTTTCAATGTTACATTTGTTCAGATCAAATTGAAGCTCTGTGAGATCAATAACCATTCAAGTCCACTTCTGGCTATTTACTTTTTGCAAATTTGAAAATAAATTTTGATATTTCCACAAGTGTTACGACTTTAAAAGTTGGTATACTACTTTGTCCTGATCTCTAAAACAACCAGAAATATTAGTGCAAAAAATAATAATTAGGTAAGAAATAAAGAGAGTTCTTTTGCATTTTTATCGAAACTTGGACTTGTGCAAATGGACTTGAATGGTTATTGATCTCACTGCTTCAATTCCTCCACATTTAAAAGACAAAACTCAAATCCTTTCAATTATTTATTATCATAATACACTGCTCTCTTAAATTGATTAAGCATATTGGGAATTCAGTCAATGGCTTTTCAAAACATGTTATAAAATGTTTCCTATTATAAAACAATTTTATTTCGAAAAGGAAGCAAAAACGAGCAAAATTTTATTAAACTTTTTATTTTGAAATATCTCAAAGAATAACTCCCTGAAATTAATGACATTTCTTACGGTTTACTCTGTATATTTAATAAAATTTTCACATATTAATATCGTCCAATACACCTAAGAAATTAGAACTCATGATATCTCAATCACTTTTGGCTTCTTTATACAACACAAGCTGTTTTAGCGACTATTTTTTTGGTATTAGAATGCTAGAACTTGAATCACAAATCTTTCAGTGGCAACAATATTAACACGTGTTTTTAATCAATGGTAACACTTTTATTTGAAAGCTTCTCTTTTGTTTATTGCCGTTATTGTCAACATCTGCTTCGCAACCACCCACTACATGCGTTTCCAGAAACTAGAATAATTACTAGCATTCTACCACAGTTAATGACATGTCATATATGAAAACATGACAGGCAATTCTGTGTTCCACAGCAGTTTTTAAATTGCATTCCCTTAAGTTACATTCTCTCGGTGATTCATAATAAAATTATTACACTTAAGCCTAACAATTCCTCGTCGTCTTTGTTTTCTTTACACACCTATGAAATATTACACATAATTATTTGCATCACAGTTTTATTTTCCTTATGGACTACTAGGTTATATTAGTTCTACCAGGAGTGATTCATATCTGCAACGGACATTCGAACGAAATCATTAGTTATTTTCTAGAAAAATTAGAAAGTGTTACACAATTTCTTTTCAATGGCAACTAGCTTCCCTTCACTCCATACAAAAAGTACATCATTTATCCTATATCGTTTATATGACGTCATCCCGAAGAAGTGTAATGAAATTTTGAATTCCAACCAATCACAGTCATACATCGCGATAATTTTTGCATCTAGATTTATCACTATCAATTTATCGCATGGTCGTTCTTTTGTTTAGTCAGTGTCGCCAACTGTTTCCCCGTAAATCGATAAGTATGAATCCATTGTACTAAATAAAGTGCGAAATCCTACTTCCACATCTAAATCTTCATCTTCTAATTCCATGTTCATTGTATCTAAAGAAAATGACACTCCTTTACAACAATTGTTCATTTAATTAATGAAGCTATTAATCAGGTTATTTGTAATTATGTTATAAACTGTTTAAATTAAATTATTATTTCAGCAGATAATGAAAATGTATTTGTTATAATAAGAAGTGCAATACATGTAATCAATATTGTTAAAATCTGTATTTAGCTTTTCTCAATTGGCATTACTGAATAACATTCAATTTCTTTATTGCAGTGATCGTTATTCATCTGTTTCGACTTCACAATGTCTGAATAGGTTAAGTATTCATAAGTATACAATTATTAACATTTTATGAGCTTATTTGAGATATACAGGGTTAGTTAAAAGTCCCGCACCACCTAAATAACTCTTGAAGCATATGGTTCAGAGACATGAAACTTGGTATGTGAGGATAACCATATACTAAGAACTCAATAATGGTATTACCGAGTTTTTTCTACTTCCAGTTTAACGGGAAGTAACTCCAACTCTCTTATTTTAAATGGAACACAAATATATATATATATATGTATATATATATGTATATATATATATATATATATATTTTTATTTTTGAATAGTGCTCATTAAGAGCTTTTCAAAAAGTACCCACACTCGATATTTCTGTACAAATTCAGTGTTGCTAAGTCAAGAAAACAGAAAAGTGTATCGAATATTAAAATAATAAAATACTCCTTCCTTAACAAAAACAAAACAAAGCTAGCTAACCTTCTAAATTATGTGTTCAAATTGAGAGCCCTCAGCTGCTTTACAATGTGTCACTCGATCATAGAAACCATTTAAGGAATGATTTAACCAGGCTTTAGGAATATCTTGCACCACTTCCATTTTTATTTAGCAACACTGAATTTGTACAGAAGTATCAAGTGTGGGTAAAACAATTATTAAACCTACAGTAACTTTTGGAAGCGAAACCTGGACTCTACCTGAACGAGCAATAACCATCTTAAATACGTGGGAAAGGATAATTTTAAGAAAAGTTTATGGCCCTATTTATGATAAGGGAGAGTGGAGAATTAGGACCAATTCTGAACTACAAAAACTATATAAAGATTCAAGTATTGTCACTGATATAAAAATTAGACGGCTGGAGTGGCTGGGCCACATTATCAGAATGGACAATAATAATATTCCTAAAAGATTACTAGATGCCACGCTAAGTGGTAAAAGAAGAGCAGGAAGACCAAAACTACGATGGTTGGATGATGTTCAGAATGATCTAGTTAAAGCAGGAATTAAGAGATGGAGACGGAGAGCCCTAGAGAGGGAAGATTGGGCGGCAATTCTTAAGGAGGTCAAGGCTAAACTAAAAGGGCTGTATGACCACAGATGATGATGATGATCAAGTGTGGGTACTTTTTGAAAAGCTCTTAATGAGCTTTATTCAAAAATAAAAAAAAAAAAAACATATTGAGTGCTCCATTTAAAATAAGAGAGTTGGAGTTACTTCCGATTAAACCGGAAGTATAAAACACTCGGTAATACCATTATTGAGTTCTTAGCATATGGTTATCCTCACATACCAAGTTTCATATCACTGAACCGTATGCTTCAAAAGTTATTTAGGTGGTGCATTTATTATTTTAATATTCGATACACTTTTCTGTTTTCTTGACTTAAAAACACTGAATTTGTACAGAAGTATCAAGTGTGGGTACTTTTTGAAAAGCTCTTAATGAGCTTTATTCAAAAATAAAATATATATATATATATATATATATATATATATATATTGAGTGTTCCATTTAAAATAAGAGAGTTGGAGTTACTTCCGGTTAAACCGGAAGTAGAAAAAACTCGGTAATATCATTATTGAGTTCTTAGTATATGGTTATCCTCACATACCAAGTTTCATATCACTGAACCGTATGCTTCAAAAGTTATTTAGGTGGTGCATTTATTATTTTAATATTCGATACACTTTTCTGTTTTCTTGACTTAGCAACACTGAATTTGTACAGAAGTATGAAGTGTGGGTACTTTTTGAAAAGCTCTTAATGAGCTTTATTCAAAAATAAAAAAATATATATTGGGTGTTCCATTTATAAATAAGAGAGTTGGAGTTACTTACGGTTAAACCGGAAGTAGAAAAAACTCGGTAATACCATTATTGAGTTCTTAGTATATGGTTATCCCCACATACCAAGTTTCATGTCGCTGAACCACATGCTTCAAAAGTTATTTAGGTGGTGCGGAACTTTTAACTAACCCTGTATATATTAATTACATTTTTATTTTATTCGCGAAGTAATCTTAATAAATGTCACTCGAAGTCTGAGATTACTATAGATAATTTCAATTTAAGAAAAATAGTATAATGTTTACTTTGCCATAATCAGAATTGCCAAGGATTATCCGTGATACAGTTTAGGCGAGGAATAGTACGTACTAAGGGAGGTAAAATATCGGAAAGCTGTTATATTTCCAGCTTACACAACTTAATGAAATAGATTACAAAAGAAATTAAATATGACATAGTTCCAGTGTTCCTGATTCTGTATCAAGAGAATTCTGCCACACGTCCGTGTAGTATCAGATTAAAAAGAGAGGAGGAGAGATAAGTGCAATCGAGAGATAAAGGTTTACCGCAAATACCAGAGCGGAAACAATGCTTCACCAATGTCGTATTCTACGTAGCCTACGTTTCTTTCGGATGACAACAGAAGTGTGAACATGACAACTGTCAAAAATCGGAATCACATCTCATTATTATTATTATTATTATTATTATTATTATTATTATTATTATTATTATTATTATTATTATGTTAGGAGAAAATCCACAAACGATTAGAGAAAACACGGGAATTTTACTTGAAGCAAGTAAAGAGAAGTAAATTCAGATAGGACGAAGTATATGATTATGTCTCGTGACCAGAATATTATACGAAATGGAAATATAAAAATTGGAAATTTATCTTTTGAAGAGGTGGAAAAATTCAAATACCTGGGATGAACAGTAACAAATATAAATGATACTCGGGAGGAAATTACACATAGAATAAATATGGGAGATGCCTGTTATTATTCCGTTGAGAAGCTTTTACCATCCAGTCTGCTGTCAAAATATCTGAAAGTTAGAATTTATAAAACAGTTATATTACCGGTTGTTCTTTATGGTTGTGAAACTTGGACTCTCGCTCTGAGAGAGGAGCATAGATTAAGGGTGTTTGAGAATAAGGTGCTTAGGAAAATATTTGGGGTTAAGAGGGATGAAGTTACAGGAGAATGGAGAAAGTTACACAACACAGAACTGCACGCATTGTATTCTTCACCTGACATAATTAGGAACATTAAATCCAGACGCTTGAGATGGGTAGGGCATGTAGCAAGTATGGGCGAATCCAGAAATGCATATACAGTGTTAGTTGGGAGGTCGAAGGAAAAAAGTCCTTTGGGGAGGCCGAGGCGTAGATGGGAAGATAATATTAAAATGAATTTGAGGGAGGTGGGATATGATGATAGAGACTGGATTAATCTTGCTCACGATAGGGACCAATGGCGGGCTTATGTGAGAGCGGCAATGAACCTCCAGGTTCCTTCAAAGCCAGTAAGTAAGTATTATTATTATTATTATTATTATTATTATTATTATTATTATTATTACTATTATTATTACTCTTATTCTCCGCATATGATCCATTATATCTTAATGTCGTCTATCATCTGATTATCTTTCTCTGCCCCGAACTCTTCTCCCGTTCACCATCCTTCCAGCTTCAGAAGCCAGTTTCTTCTCAATCAGTGACCCAACCAATTCCTTTTCCTCTTCCTGATCAGTTTCAGCATCATTCTTTCTTCACCCACTCTTTCCAACACAGCTTCGTTTCTTATTCTGTCTGTACATTTCACACGCTCCATCCTTCTCCATATCCACATTTCAAATGCTTAATTATGTTTTAAAAATACATGACAGTTGTTATTATACAAAATACTGACAGAAAATAGCTATAATTACATTCTTCACGTAATATTCAAATAGATCGCAGTTGCTCGGTAACAATAGATGTGTGACTATACGGATGATGAAAGTATACTATATAATAGCATTAGCGTTGCGCATTACCGGTGCTATGTTCGGTTCAAGTTTGTCGAGTATGGTGAAGTTCGATATTCACCGATGTTCGTTCTGCAAGAGCAGGCCTATCGTGTTTTTCCACCACGTTACGCGTAGCTGTCCTCCACTCCCATCCATTCATGTTTCAACTGCTTAAGGAATTTAGCACAGATCTTGCGATAAGTTTTTCATATGAAATAAGACGACGTTCGTAATGTCTGGTTGCCACTCTCATGTTCGAACATTGCAGGGCACTATTTTAAACCGCTTAAGGATTCGAGCACATATCTTGCTATTAGTTTTTCATATGGAATAAGACGAAGTTTGTAATGTCTTGGTTTCCTCTCTCATGTTTGAACACTGCACAATACTAATCGGCACTATGAACATTCATTCATTCATTCATTCATTCATTCATTTAGTGTCCTGCCCAAGGGCAGGTCTCTCATTACAAACCCAGCTTTCTCCAGTTTTTCTATTTTCTGCCTTCCTCTTTGTTTCCTTATATGATCCATATATCTCAATGTCGTCTATCATCTGATATCTTCTTCTACCCCGAACTCTTCTCCCGTTCACCATTTCTTCCAGTGAATCCTTCAGTAGACACTTTCTTCTCAGCCATCAATCCAACCAGTTCCTTTTCCTCTTCTTGATTAATTGCAGCATCATCCTTTCTTCCCCCACTCTTTCCAACAAAATTTCATTTCTTATTCTGTCTGTCCACTTCACACGTTCCATTCTTTTCCATATCCACATTTAAAATGCTTCTATTCGCTTCTCTTCACTTCGTCGTAATGTCCATGTTTCTGCCCCATACAATGCCACACTCCATACAAAGCACTTCACTAGTCTCTTCCTTAGTTCTCTTTCCAGAGGTCCGCAGAAAGTGCTCTTTTTTCTATTAAAAGCTTCCTTGGCCATTGCCATCCTCCTTTTGACTTCCTGGCAGCACCTCATGTTACTGTTTATAGTACATCCCAAATATTTGAAGCTGTCCACTTGCTCTACTGCCTCATTTGGAATTCGCAAGTTTATCTTGTGTATTTTTCTTCCTGTGACCATGATATTCGTCTTATTTGCATTTATCTTCATCCCATACTGCTAACAGCTGTCATTTAGCTCCAGTAGCATATCCTTTAGTATCATTTCCTCTTATGTTAACAACGCCATATTATCAGCAAATCTTATGCAGTTTATTCTTCTTCCTCCTGCTATCACTCCTCCTATGTTCTATCTATAGGTAATCTAAGAAAAAAAATTATCCCTCTGGTGTCCTATTTCAATAGCGTACACGGTTTTCGGTAAATTTAATTTTAAAAATCTCTAAATTCAAGCCATTGCACGATGCGAGCAAATGGCAACGTCTTGGCAGAGAGCAGCTCACCTACCGAGACACACCGATTTCGTTGACCTCTTACATCTATATCACGAGTAGAGCGTGTTAGCGGCGATGTTGCCGGAAACTTCAAACTTATTTTTAATCTTTGTTTCTATTACATTTAATATATATTTCTGTAATTTCCTGATTGTAATAAATGTATATTTTAAATGTAAAAATAAAATAAAAATAAAATTCATAGTAAGTGAAAAAATTATAATTAACCGTGCATTTAATCACGAAACCCACTGAAATACGGTGCTATAGAACGTGATGCTGATATGTTTGTTTCTCTTCGCGCTAAAAAAATGAGATAGAGTTGAAGACGATATTATAACGTACCACTTCGAGCAGCAATGATGACGATGGTGGTAACGTTGATGGTGGAGATGACGATGATACAATGGTGCTGGTGGTGATAATGATGATGAACTCTTTTAGAATTTGAGTCACGAAAAAAGAATATTCGTGTCATTTGAATATTCTGCTATTAAGTAATAATGAGTACCGGTAATTAAAATGGATAATTTATTTCCAGATAAAATTCATGCGTCAGTTTGGATACCTGGAACAAGGTCCTGCTGATTCAGAGGCTCTCTACAGTGAAGCCGCTATAGTAGACGCCATCAAAACCGTTCAAAAATTTGGTGATATTCCACAAACAGGAAAATTGGACAATGCAACACTTGAGGTAAGATATGGATTAAACATTTTATTTCAGGAAGAACATTAACAAATCCCACAGGGACTCTGTGTGTGGTCCTTGTGTCTGTTCTAACCGGTAGCATTGCGTCATTCTAACCACACGTCCAAGGAGTTGCGCTATTCATGAATATCTCTGGTGGTTCATAATGCTCACAAGAATGAGGACGGAACAGGCAGAAGGACCGAATCATTGAAAATATATCAAAAGTTCATGCATTAAATTTGATCGATGGTAGAAAAGGCCAAAATAAAACATTTTTTTTTTTTGCCAGGTAATTTAGGATCTGCGTCACATAAGGCACGTCAATCTTGATACAGCTGTTGCCTGTCCACCCTATGTACCATCCCTTACTGTACAACAGTAAGGGATGGTGCTCAAAGTGGGCACCATTGAACTCTGAACACCAACCTGTCGGACTATCTCAAAGATCCCAATGATAGTACGTATCGAGTCCGCTGAGGACAAAATTCTGTTTCTAGGTCCTCCTCATCATCTATAGAAGTGACGTACTCTAAAATACCCGTGTGACCACATAAGAAGTCCAGGCAGGAGGTCAGGAGATCTTGGTGGCCAAACATGTCCGCTAAGGTCAATCCACCTGTCTGGAAATACATTCTCCAGGAATGTACTAATATTATGTGTGAAATAATGGGTGGCCATCATGCTGTAACTACATACGTTGCCTTACCATCAAGGGAGGGAGTGTTTCTTGGAGGAGGTGGAAGTAGGTTTCGCCGTTGAGACGGACTGGAAGTAAGATGGAACCAACCAGTGTACCAACCGAATAAATAGCAATCTTCAGTCTAACACCGTCTAGCGTGCTAACGGCGCAACGTCGACCCTAAGTTCTCTGACAAAAAATGTTTTTTTCCCTCTTCTACTACGCCTATCTATTAAATTTAAGACATGAATTTCTGGAACACCCAGTATAGAAAAATGAAAAAGATGATGATCCTTAACATTTCTTAATAATCTTAGAAATCTTCATTCTTGGATACACCTTTCTAACACTTCACTGATGAACGTTATTGATCAAGTAATAACTACTTCACTGTGTTAGTATTATGAATTTTGATGGTGAATTACTTGGTTGACTAGTTTCGACGTGGTTTTGCGTCATCCTCTAAATCCTAGTGAGTTCCAGCGCTATCTTCTGGTTTCCTGTTATAGTGGAGTCTGTTCACGATTGTGTCGAAAATGATGTGTGTTTGAAATTCAGCTGAATGTTCAGGATGTGTTGTGTGTGTGTTTTTATGTATTTGTAAAGTTCATATTGTTCTAGAGTGTCAAGTTTCTGTTTTTTTTTCGCTGGATGTGTAGTATTTTCATGTCAGTGTCTATGTTGCTGTAGTTGTGATTGGAGTTTGTGATGTGTTCTGCGTCTGTTGAATTGTTGTGTCGCTTGTTTATGTCTGTGATCTGTTAATTGTAACGTGTTTGAAATGATCTTTCAGTCTGTCTAGACTGTCTGTGCAATGGCTTCTACATTGGACAATGCTAAAATGTGTAACGCATTATGTACTGAAAACTCTGACTTTAAAATTGTATATATATTTTATAACCTTGGTTTAGCTTATGCTGAAATATTAATAATAAAATTTTCTTCACAATTTTAATTGAAAGACATATGGTATGGATTTTAATTGTAATTATAAAAACATATAATTATCTTAAAATATGTAGTATTGTGCGAAATATGTAAAACTATGTAGTACTAAAATTAAATGTAGTAGTCTTATGACCGGCTTCTTCAACTTTGTTAAATTATAACAGTGTGTTATTCCATTTTAACTGTAAACTTAACAGTTGAAGCATTTCTTCAACTACTGTTAGTACTAACAGGCTGTTAAAACCCATGTTAATTTAACTGACCAACTTCATGCTGTTAAATCATTTAACTCTCTGTTAGCATAGAAGTATTCAATATGGTTGAACTTCTATATCTTGGTTATTTAGAAAATGATATCCATGAATACATAAACAGAGCGGATGATTTCAGTGATTTGACAGAATAGATGTTTATACGAAGGTATAGGCTGTTTTCTGCCAAACCTCACTTTTTGCTTTCAACGTAGATCCGTTTGTTTGTTTATTCTCAATAACTGGATTATACTTCCAGCAGAAGGCTTCTCTCGAACGAAGAGAAATTAGTCCCACGATTTCTTTTTGTTCCAGTGTTTTCCATTTCACAACATTAATACCAATACGCCGCTTCACGCTAGTGTTACAGACGAGGAAAGAAGCATAAATTAAACCTGAGAGGATAGAAAGATTTTATCCTTTCTGAATCAAACAACGGAAACAAGCGAGAATCGCAATTGTCAGAGTTCAGAAAACAGAATTGAGTCTACACTTGGTTATAGGTTATGGTTAAACTCTAGAATCTCTGGTCCTAACATAGAGTTAACAAACAAAATGTTAAAATGTGAAATGTAAAGTTGAAGAAACGCAATATTTTTAACAGCAATTTATACTTTTAACATATAGTTAATTAACGCTATGTTAGGTGCATTTTAACAAAGGTTAAAGAAACCGGACCTTAGTAGTCTAATTCGTCGACATTTTGAGTTTTCAGAGAGATTCACAGCAAGGAAAAAATATTATGTAATTACACAAAAATCCTGACTCTACTCATCAGATATTCTCTGTTTTCCACATGAACGCTTCCTTTTGACGCTTCCAGTGGCAAGAAATTTGCTGTACCATGATTTCATAGCGTTTTTATTGGTGCACTCTAAAGTTTCGTTGCATTAATATGACTTATTTTAACTCAGCAAACTTTACAACGATTTGCGCATTTTTTGCGGTGACGCCATTTTAACTTCAACAATGAATGAAATTTCCTGGAGAAAAGAAATAATTTACAGCTTCTGATCAAAGTTGGACAGTTGTAACACTCACATCAGATTGGCACAAGGTCTCTATTTTATTTTATAGCCAATTAAAATGTGAACACGGTGTATTTACTTTGATATCCAATGCTGAAGGTCGATATTACAATAAAGCTCGCTTTTTCCTATCTCTTTAAGCTAATGGTGGCCAAACGGTGTGGAGTTCCTGATGTAGTACGTCACAAGGGCAATCGACAAAAGAGATTCGTTGTGGGAGCTGAAGGGTGGAGGAAACGACATATCACATACTTGTAAGTTCACACACTATGATAACTAGGGCCAGGAAGTCCATGCATTTCATATATTTTTCCATTGCTTGTAATTAATTGCTTATTAAATTATCTTTACGAATCATCAACATTTAAGCTTATCTAATCAAATTGTATGTTGCATATATTTGTATATTTTTCCTTTTTCATAAATGCATAATATTTCATGATATTTATATTATTGTGGCATATTTTCGCGTTTACGCTCATTAAAGCTGATTTTATGTTGCATAAAAATGCATAGTTTGGATTTCTAAAATAAAAACATAATTATTCTATTTTTGAAAACTGGTATTGAGTGAAATTATTATAATTATTTTTACCAGAAAAGTATTGAAGGTTTCACAGCATACCTAGCGAATGTCACGGCACAGTATTTTTTTTAGTGATATCAGGAAATATAGAATTTTATTAGTGCATATTTATTGTCATATTTTAAGGTTTTTAAAGGCATACTTGCATGCATATTTCGTAGGTTTTTAGGACATGAACTTCCTGGCTCTAATGGTGATTGTAATGAAATTGAGGATTGTGGCAAGATTGCTTTTCGCTTAATTATCCCTGGGTTGCAATTGCTAATACCAAGTGTGTGTGTGTGTGTGTGTGTGTGTGTGTGTACATGGTGTGCTGATGTGTGTACTGTACATACAGTGTAGTTAACGTAATTATAGTTGAAAAAAATGTGGACTACGACTCTGAAACAAAATGGATATCCTGAACTAGCACCAACAGATAGCGCACGTGTACTTTGAGGGATGCGCTTTGCATGTGCATTTGTTTTCTGGTATATGAACACTGAGAATTTACGTAGTGTATTAGTGCATTAAATACTCTTAAAAATAACTCAAAATGCCCAATTTTGTTGTATTCCCATTCGTGAAAACCAGGGAAAGTCTTTTGTCTTCATTCAGGTCCCGAAATATTTTGATTACATGCTTTAAACCTTAAAAAAATTTAAATAATTAAATTGCGTTATTAAATAAAAATAACTACTTACTGCTAGCTACAGTTTAATTTTGAAAGAGAGGAAAACATTAATACAATCATGTGCAACCTCGACAGCAAGCTATGTTAGCTTAGATTACATTCAGTACTTCTAGGAGTCTCCGAAGTTTATGCCTGCAGTAAACTCTCGATTAACTGGGATGTTTATTATCCAGGACGATCCGTAGTGGAACCCATTTCGTGAATAATGTTTTTAACGTGCTGTAGACTAATTATATTAAAACCGTGTTTTTACTTCAAATTTTCAAAACCATCCTACATACTATTCAAAACTGCATGTCCTTAACCTACAAAACTCATGAATAATCGTGATACTACTATGATCATATTATATCATCTTATCAAACATTGCATTTGATCTTTCTGCAACTAGAAAAACAATACGAGGAATTCAATCTCGATAGTTCCTTTCCTATAAAAAGAAAAACACATTGGTGGCTGCATATCCTGTTTTTAGCGTGTGGTACTTACAATACTAATGATTAAAGAGGTAAACGTTCCTATTTTTATTTATTTATTTTATTCGTACACCTCGTTCTCAAAGTTCTCGTTCAGGTTCATGAACATTCAATTTACTCGTACCTATATTCTGCATACTGCAGATTTCCTCATCCATCTCTTAAGGGGAATCACTCAGTATTATAAAAGTTTACGCTATTATTTACGGTAGATTAAATTAAATTAAATTAAATTTTGAGGTAAGAAAATACTGAATTATACAGGGACATCACTTTATTTTTACCAACATTTTTAACATTAACCTGGCTATACTTGGAAACACTATTACCCCCCTTCCATTACAGGAGTTTGGAGTTGCTAGTGCAATATGCAAACAAATCATTTTACTAGCTACAGGAGGAGAGAAAAGTAGTGTATCCATTTATGTTACAGGGAAATACAGTATTATGATTTTCAGTTTGATCATTACTTTTACGGTATTTTATCAAAAAACAGTAGAATAGCAACAATTTTGTTTCATAAACTCAACTCTTCAGGCGGTTATATTCATTATGTAATGTCTACTTTTTTCAGCATATTACTAACCTAATTTATTCTTGAGAATTTTGTGAGCACTTACGTAAGAAACTCAAATTTCTACAGCTAACTTCTTGACTGACTTATTAGGACTTCCCTGCATCCTTTCTCTAGTATCTTCTACAGCATCTTCTGTCACCTTTGTTGGCCATCTTACACTTTTCTTTCTTTCTGTACACTCTGTTGCTCTAAATTTATCTACCAGATTAATGACATTTCTACGAAAATATTCCGTAATGGTATAATCAGGAAATTGTGAAAAAAAACTGTTGTTCACATTCGGTTATAGCCTATTGTAATATTCCAGTTTCCATCATCGTCCTTCATACTTACAAACAGTAAAACAAAACTCTTGTTTAAATAATGCTGTTAAGTACCGTACCATATTATAGGGTACCGTACTTTCGGTAACTCTAATCTTCACTTGTACTCAATTCACACAGATAAATTCAGTTATGCTACACGCCATACCTGTGTGAATATAAACTTCAATAATATAAGCTCTTTCTTCTATAGAAAACGCAACATATTTCTGAAACACACTGTACTCTGTAGTACTTCACTGCTAGCAACAGCGGCCGTAAGTTTGTGTGACTGACCTTAGCAAGGAGATTAGTGAAAGGGGTGGGGGCCAAGTACATTTAGAAACGCAGGTACAATAAAAATTGAAGTAAAAATAAAATGATGTCCCTGTATTAAGGTTATACAAAATAATTGTAAATATAATTTTGACACGCACAGAAAACCAGCAAGCGGGAGAACGTAATCAACTGTAGCATATGACACAATACAGCCCTACAACATGTTGCGCCGCATGGAACGCTCCTGCCATCTAACGGTAAAACTTCGCATAAGATATCCTTATTCGAATCTTAAGAAACAAAATGGTAATTGAGTTCACTACAGAGTGTGTAGCTCGGCTTTCGGTCGGGAACGCACGCATCAGACATGCTTACGTTCATAGATCGATGACCCAAATATAAGCCGCGTCTTAACTTATGTTTTATTTAACGGCAGTTAATTAAAATTAACTTGTACCAACCAGGATTTGAACCCGGGCCTGCTCATTTCACGGTCAGACATGCTAACCGTTACTCCACAGACATGGACGGCTTGGACTTATCTGCATACTTGTAATGTAAGGAACACCACTTTTAATACGACTTCTAAGCTACCGGCGTAGGTCAGTCGGCAGAGACGCTTGCCTGCTGTTCCGAAGTTGCGCTCGAGCGTGGGTTCTTTTTTTTTAGTAGGTTATTTTACGACGCTTTATCAACATCTTAGGTTATTTAGCGTCTGAATGAGATGAAGGTGATAATGCCAGTGAAATAAGTCCGGGGTCCAGCACCGAAAGTTACCCAGCATTTGCTCATATTGGGTTGAGGGAAAACCCCGGAAAAAACGTCAATCAGGTAACTTGCCCCGACCGGGAATCGAACCCGGGCCACCTGGTTTCACGGCCAGACGCGCTGGCCGTTACTCCATAGATGTGGACTGGGTGTGGGTTCGATTCCCCCTTGAGCCGATTACCTGGTTGGGTTTTTTCCGAGGTTTTCCCCAACATTAAGGCAAATATAAGGTAGCCTATGGTGAATCCTCGGCCTCATCTCGCCAAATACGATCTCGGTATCACCAATCCCATCGACGCCTTTTAGCTGATACAGCATCACAAAAAAAAAACTCGACTTCCAAAAGGCAACGGTTTACAACGTGTGACCACCACTTGCAAGTGCAGAATAGTTGCAGTTACTCAGAAATTCACAAATGAACGTGAATGTCGGAAAGAAGAGACTCCGTGCATACCCTGCCTTGTGTCTTGCGCCACGAGTTTCCAAGAAGGAGGTCTTTACTTAGAAGGTTCAAAGACCACACTTCTGGACTTGCAGTATCATTACATCCGGTTGATGGATGAAATAGCAGTTACCTCTTTGTAGTATCATCTTCTTTCTTTCTTTCTTTTTCTTAAAATTTCTTCCCATAATTACTCACATGAATCGGCGTGACGCAATTCGATGGCACCGGCCGGACTTCTTGGATTACGAACGCGAATAGACTACCAGCTCGTTTGTACCCTTAGCACACAGGAATGTCTAAATATTCTTACAAGGCAAAATACAGGGTGATCCGTTTGGGATGACATAGAATAATAGCGCTGAAACATGATGACAGTTACTTTTATTTTTCAGCAATCTCGAGACGGGTAAACCCCAAGGCCAATCCATCGCTGTGGAGTAACGGTTAGCGCGTCTGACCGTGAAATTTGCGGGCCAGGGTTCAAATCCTGGTTGGGGTTTTTTTCTCAACTAATTGAAGCAGAATAGCTGGGAAACTTTCGGCGTTGGACCTCGGACTCATTTCGCCATCATTAATTCACATATCATCATGCATACAGTCATAGCCCGGGTTAAGTTCATGGTGCGGCGTGCTATCCTTGTACAGTACGGCTATCCAGTCATTCACAGAATAAGAGTGGTAAGGCACAATAAGCCTCAGGCTGCAGTGTAAGCCTTCGGGATCCCTCCTCCGTACAAGAGAGGAAAAACCGCACGGTCATAGTGCGGCCGGAAGGAGATCAATGGAGAAAATCCGTGACCCCATTGAGAATCGAACACGCGACGTTACTGTCAGTCTCCCTTACTACTACTACTACTACTACTACTACTACTACTACTACTACTACTACTACTAATAATAATAATAATAATAATAATAATAATAATAATAATAATAATAATAATAATAATAATAATGTTTGTGAAAGGAAATAAATTTAAACAGTAGCTTGCAGAATGTTAAGAAACAGTTACATAGATAATTTAGTATACATTGTGAATTGTATAAAAAGAAATTTAATACATTTTCAATTACAGTCCCTTCGCTCTAAGTTCCGGCAGCCAATCACGTTGCAGGTCGGCTACATTTAAACGTGTGCGTCTTGTGATTCGCTGATGAAGATTTAAAGCATTACCTAAGGCTGAATAAATACTTAATATATAATCGCCCGCCATTTTGGCTCTTTCGTTGGGGTTCACAGAAAGCACACCAGGACGTTATTTTCCTGAATTTAAATACTATTATAGTCAAAATCATGCCATGGTATGAAAGAAAAATTTCACAACCTCGAGCGGGAATCGAACCTGAGACTTCCTGTTCTCCGGTCAGGCGCTCTACCACTGAGCTATCGAGTTCATCTCACGCCAAAGGCTTGGAATTATCTTTTCATACTGGCGACTCTGTTATAGAGTACTGTCCATAGCGTCTGATCTAGTCAGCACTGCTTATGGCTGGAAAGAAACTTTACAAATGTAATCTTCATCTTACGATGTTTCATTAATATGTCACATCAACGGACGTGTATACGTCACCATAACATCGTAAGATGAAGATTACGTTATTTTCCGCTCAATTATTTGCTGAATTACAGTGCGTTTGATTTATTATCATAGGAGCTACGACATGATAATGTTTAACGGTGTGGCAAATAGATCCCTCGTCTGGAGCTCGGCAACGGAAGAACAAAAATGGCGAACGATACTACCTACGTAGACTTTATAGAGCCTTCACTTCCTAAGACGTAAGCAAAGAGAAGGAGTCACGCCGGGAATAACAGCGTCGCGACTATATATACAATTAAAGTGATAGTTAAAGGAATACAATTTCTCGCTACAAGATTTATCGATAGGATTTTATAAAATTATTTTTTCTGCCACTTTTTCTAAATAGAAGGTTTTATATTTTAAATTCCAGGTACTGACACAAACGATGTAACCATTGTTAAATTTTTTTGAGTTTCATATAGCTGTTTCCTACATATTTCAAGGAACTGTTGGGTATTTTGTTTCATTCTCTCGAAAAACCGAGCAGTCATCACCATCGGCAACATAGCTTTGTTCTGAGCCACAAGTAGGCAATAACCGCAAAATTATTAGTAAGTTGTTAATAATGTTGTCAAACAAGTAGAAAAAAGTAATTCGCACTTCGTAAAACCTCATCCCCACTCGTGAGGTAGTTTTCTAAGTTCATTAGACCAATATAACAACTGTATGAGGAAAGTTTCTTCTTTCGTCGAAAGTGAAACAAAGAAAGAAAACAATAAAGGGAGAGCAGTTTCCTGAAATGCACAAATCCGGTGGCGCCAAACCAATTAGTCACCATCACTGCGAACTGCAGGATAACTACAAGCAGAGGCAAGAGTTTACGTTGTTAGCGAACCATGAGAACTTGTGTAAATGTTGTTTTTTTGTTGTTTAATCAACTGTTCGAAGACAGGTTTGAACCTCGTGTCATAAGTAACACCAATAAGGCATCACTCATGAGGCAACTAAGCAAGGAGATAATGTGGTAGGGTGGCCATTTCCTTTCCCCCTCCAATGCATACATCGCCTATTAACTACATATTTCACTAATCAGACTTCAGATGCATACAAACAATTTGTTCTTTCTCTGACACATATCGTCAAGTGAGATGTACTGCCTGATAATACATATAGCCTACGTAACAGCCAGAACCTCAATCAGAGGTATTGTGTAAATTAACATAGGTAATTTATTTTAAATATACTCGTAGCATATTATGAAATCGTTTATTTTATCGCGCACTTTTTAGAATCTAAAGGCTGGTTCACAATAAACCGGAAACAAGAATCGGAACGAAAACGAAAACGGTAAAATTGTTAAAATGTGTACATTTAAATGTGAGCATTCACAATTAACGGAAAGCTTGCCGGAGCCCAGGATCGGGAACGGAGAGTTGGCCAAGTTTCAACTTTGGCGTTCACGTTTCCGATCATAGCCCACTAGATTCATTCTATTTCCATCTAAAAGCTATTTTGTCGACGTATATTTTGTAGCAAGAAGACCGTGACATAACCTATGCATTATTTTGTTCTATGCTGTGCATCATGGAGCAAGTTTTATTTGATGAGATTCTAATATTGAGTGTTGAGGAAAATCCTCACGTTTACGATAAGCGGCGCGCCTCGAATAAAGATGAGAAAATGAAGGAGAATACGTGGCTTTCAATAGCTGCATCTTTGAACACCGATCGTAAGTGAATCATATTTGATTACTGTATTGGTTGTATTACACACTACATATTCATGCTTCAATTCAATAACTGCTGTTGTGTTCATTTTTGTTCTATTACAAATGTTTCTTCTCTAATTATTTTACGTTATGGTAGACTTAAAATAGGTTGCGATAATAAAGATGCATGGGCATATTTATAGTACCGTACCTAATAAAATGTTTCAGTTGAAATTTCGAAGTTTGTTAACCTGGGTTTATGTTGGCTGCCTTGTACTCATGAGAGAACGCCACTGGTCAATTATACACAAATAACATCAGAATGCGTAATATCGACTTTACATATCGTTATTGACATGCACAGTCGTCTACGTTCTCGGTTTATTGTGAATCAAAATTTTTCATATTCACGTCCTCTGCTTCTCGTTTTCATTCTGGTTCTCGTTCCCGGTTTATTGTGAACCAGCCTTAACTTTTTTTTACGAAAGAGCCGTGTAATTTTAGCGATGAAAGAGAAACTAGCAAAATGTTTTCTTTCATTTTTATGTATATAGGAAGTATGTAAAAATATCACTAATCTCAAATATAATCCGAAAACAATAGATTTCTAACGCATTTACTAGCTGGTTTTCGCTGTTTTATTGTGTCCTGCATTGCCACCATTAGCTGGAGCTGACATTCATGAGTCAACTCATCACCATTCAACAACTAATGGCCTTCGTCCAGAGTTCATAGATAATATCACCAGAGTTATCTTGTCGGTAATTCGCGAGCACGTAACACCAGTGAATCAACTAGAACTCTTGTGATATTTGAATAAGATTATTTCGCGAATAATAATGAATGAATAATTGAAAGGTTCAGAACTATAGTGCGCCAAGCGCCATTTACTAAAACCGTAGAAAACAAGAGTTAAAATGAAGGTATTACCACAATTCTATGGAAACATATAGCAAGTAATATAAAGTATACACATTAAAACTAAATGATATGTCAATCTTCATTAAACTATGGTATTCACTTAACTTTAACTCTTGCTTTTTCCGTTTTTAATAAATGGCTCTTGGCCCACTAAGGCTCTGAACCCTTCAATTAACAAAAAGGAAGATAACATAACTACATTACCATTAAATACGATACTTAAGGTGTTAACTTAATATTTTTCAATGATCGGCATGACCTTGGCCTCCTGTAATATGAAATTCATGGTTAAACATTAATTTGACAACAGCTATAGAAATTGTGATTGGCGAAACAGTAAAATTAAATAAAAATAAATGTTATAACACTTTATTTTGGAATGGGTAGGCCTGCCTTCATTTAGTGAATTACAGAGAAGATGGGAACTCTCGTTATATTTAAATAAGACTTTCGCGAATATATTAATAAATAATATATAACGTACAGTACCAACTGCTGGATAGAAGAAGAAGAAGAAGAAGAAGAAGAAGAAGAAGAAGAAGAAGAAGAAGAAGAAGAAGAAGAGGAGGAGGAAGAAGAAGAGGTAGACCAAGGCCATAGTGGAAGAAAGGAGTGGAAGGAAAGGTTGATGAACGAGAGGAATTTGAGGCCTGGAGATGTTCAAGACGTTCTTCTCTGGCGATGAAGAGTGGGATGCGGCTGGAGCCGTAGGACCCCGCACGTGATGATGATGATGATGATGATGATGATGATGATGATGATGATATAACGCACAAAAACGGATTACGGTATATTATAAATTAAGGTTTTAATACTTACATTTGCTAGCACGGCCATCACGCAATATCACGACCCATTGTATTGTTAAGGAAACAATGAAAATATTTTACATCTGAACTTGGGGTGCAAAGCCCCCGGCGAAGCTCAGTCGGCTGAGGCGCTTGCTTGCTAATCCGAAGTTGCGCTCGGGCATGGGTTCGATTCCCGCTTGGCCTGGGTAAAAGCATAAATAACCGAGGTTTTCCCAACCGTAAGGCAAATGTCAGGTAATCTATGACGAATCCTCGGCCTCATCTCGCCAAATACGATCTCGCTATCACAAATCCCATCGACACTAAATAACGTATTAGTTGATCAGCTTCGTTAAATAATCAATTAAAAGAAAGTGCGACAAGAATGACAAGATATTAAACAAATGCATAAGAGGTGCGACAAGATTGCTTGAGCGAAATAGTCATACTGCAGGAGGCCAAGTTCCTGCCGGTCAATTAAATATACAGTACAAAAGAAATACACATTTTCATGTTGTATAAAACAAAAACTTTGTGTGATGTTGACATTCATTTTGCGCTGTTAGATTGAAGAACTGTAGAAGTTTCGACAAGGCACGCTGTTGGTATTACTGTGTCGATTGTTGCACTGTTGCAAGCATAATAGCTAAGTTGGCTATCTGTGATTTCGACGTGCGTTTTGCGCTGTTAGAGAAACTGCCTCAACTGCATAGGGAAAGGGAGAACTCCATCTTCCAGCAGGATAACTGGCACCAGGGTGTTATAAATTATCTGGACGAAACACTTCCAGACGCTGGATTACCGTGCAACGGACACAACTGTGCTCTCATGGTGGCCGCCAAGGAGCCCCGATTTTTTACTTTGGGGATTTGTGAAACACAATGTTTACTTCCCCTAGTGATTTAGATGAGTTGAAACAGTGCATCACGATTGCTGTCATATCATATCATATCATATCATATCATATCATACATCATTTTTAGTTGGTTATTTAACGACGCTGTATTAACTATTAGGTTATTTAGCGTTGATGAGATTGGTGATAGCGAGATGGTATTTGGCGAGATGAGGCCGAGGATTCGTCATACATTACCTGGCATTCACCTTACGGTTGGGGAAAACCTCGGAAAAAGCCCAACCAGGTAACCCGCTCCTGAGCGCAACTTCAGACTGGCAGGCAAGCACCTTAACCAACTGAGCCACGCCAGTGGCTACCATATCATATATCATATCATATATAATTTTTAGTTGGTCATTTAACGACGTTGTATCAACTACTAGATTATTTAGCGTTGATGAGATTGGTGACAGCGAGATGGTATTTGGCGAGATGAGGCCGAGAATTCGTCATACATTACCTGGCATTCACCTTACAGTTGGGGAAAACCTCGGGAAAAGCCCAACCAGGTAATCAGCCCAAGCGAGGATCGAACCCGCTCCCGAGCGCAACTTCAGACTGGCAGGCAAGCACCTTAACCAATTGAGCCAAGCCAGTGGCTATCATATCATATCATATCATATCATATCATATCATATCATATCATATCATATCATATATTATTTTTAGTTGGTTATTTAACGACGCTGTATCAACTACTAGGTTATTTAGCGTTGATGAGATTGGTGATAGCGAGATGATATTTGGCGAGATGAGGCCGAGGATTCGTCATACATTACCTGGCATTCACCTTACGGTTGGGGAAAACTTCGGAAAAAGCCCAACCAGGTAATCAGCCCAAGCGAGGATCGAACCCGCTCCCGAGCGCAACTTCAGACTGGCAGGCAAGCACCTTAACTAACTGAGCTACGCCAGTGACTATCATATCATATCATATCATATATCATATAATATCATATCATATATCATATAATATCATATATCATATCATATATCATATCTCATATCATATATCATCATATCATAACATATATTATATCATATCATATCATATATCATCATATCATATATCATATATCATATCATATCATATCATATCATATCATATCATATCATATCATATCATATCATATCATATCATATCATATCATAATGTATATCACTTTTGCTGTAAGTCACTGTATTCTTTAGTGTCGAAATAGAAATGAACAACAGAAGTAGCAATGTAATCTTCATCTTACGATGCAAGAAAGGATATACAACAAAAAACTGAAAAGCAACATCTGTTGCATGCACAGACCATTAGGCAGTACCAATTATAATTATATCCTTCTCTAGTTTTCCTAAGGAATTTCCTAATGTAAATGTGGAGGTGAAGTAATCACTCACGACAGGCTACTGTGTACAAGACAAATTGGTTGAGAAAACATCATACCGGTACTGAATCAGCTTCCAGAACGCCGTCATGAATCACAGCAACACTGTCACTTAACAACTCTGAAGGCTACAATTACAATGCTGCATTACAACTTCATTGTCTAATAAACCAGTGCTTCCCAAAGTGTGGGTCACGACCCCCTGGGGGTCGTGTAAAGAGCTGAGGGGGTCACGAGATGATTTACAAAGTAAAACAAAAAACGCCTTATTAACATACATTTATTTTGTATTTAGAAACATAACGTTAAACACAAAAGAAAAATGTTTCAGTAGTTGTGAAGGAAAAAATAATTAATGCGATAAATATGCATGTTGGTTGGAAGTAGCTTCTTAAAACTGGAATCTGTATTCCATACACACACATTGTTGTAATTTTGAAGTTCAAGGAGATTTCTCGCCTTTATTTTGTTGTTAATCATAGACAAGAAATTTATTTTGCATAAATACTACCAGGCTGCAGATGGTACCAGTATAAAAAATGTATGAGCTTCTTTTGCAAGCTAGAGGTATTCTTGTAAACTTTGATCCAAAACTGAACTACGCTATGCAAAAAAGATCTAATTTCAATATTCAATTAGTGGGTACATATTTCAATTAGTCTTTTTTTTTAATTTCAGTCAGTTGAGCATAACTGTACAAAAAACGAATTCTGTATCCATCTGTGACTGTCTTAATTGTTTTGACTTTCTTCTGGAAATACAAACTCAATTCTATGTCCGCAAAAACAAACTCAGTATTTGACATACCCTATAACTACAACATCTTTGGTCGCATCATATGCAGCTAAATTTTCTGCGAGTTCTTACGAGGAAGGATCTATAGGAATGACCAAATATGTGTCAAAATTAATATTTTTTTTTTATTTTTAACTTAAAAATACTTCATAGTATTGACTCCATTTGAGCGAAATTTTATGGTCGTTAGGAAGAAAATAATTACTTTTACGCCATTTTTAAATATGTGTGCTCAAACTTCTCCCTTGAATATCCGGAGTTTGTTTATTTTACATTTTTCAACATTAATAAAATTCATACATAAAAATCGAAATAATTTTGAATTGTATTCTCATAGTTGTGAAACAAAAGGTATGAATTCTTTAAGATTGTTTGAATCAAAATGCAACACTGCTACAGTATTTAATCATAGTATTAATTTAGGCCCAACAGTATATAACAAATTTATATTTAAAAATCCTAATCTTGTCAATTCTAATAGTTCTAGTATTAAATTTAAAAAGTTATGTATAGGTTTTATAAAAATTGAAAAATTGTAAATTTAAATTTATATATTCTTATTGCATAGTAGACATAAGACAAATTAAATATAGCCTGTCCCACATTGATGTAATAGGTCTGATGGTGGGAGCACGGGGTACCATACCCTCCTTCTTTGCCAACAAATGTAAAAACCTGGGGCTAACACACAGCATTGTGAAGGAAATAGCTATTAGTGCCCTCAAAGGATCGGTTCAGATATTGAGAAGTCATTTGTATGGGAGTGATAATGGAAATTTCAAGTTATCTTAACCGATGGCTGTTGATTGGTTTAGATATCAATGCCAATAAATCCGTACTATTATTTTCCTCGCGGTATATGGCATTCATATCATTCTAACCTATCTGATGATTTTTTTTTCCCCCCCTTTCTTAACTGTAAATGAGCACAAACGCTACTTAGGTGTAAATTTTTCTGACATTTTGTATATTCGATTCCCTCATCATTTCAAATGCATACCGTTTTACCTTCTAGGTGTGTTTCCAAATTATATGTAATACGCTTTGTCAAATCTGGCAACCTTTTCATAAGGGAAGCTATCTTTCTTCTTTTTCTATACTTCTTAATTTCAATTCAGGAATCTGCCCCTGAGCACGAGTTCTACTCTTTCAGGGACGAGCTAAAGTTTTTCTGTTTATATTATATTTTATGTTACAATTATTAGCAAAATAAATAAATATAAATTTAATATGTAATATCTCAGACAATAATAGAGATAATTGAATAAAATTTTAAGGGCATATTTTAACATTATACATGAATCATTTATTATCATAATGCACTGCTCTTTTAAACCTATTGAGCATATTGAAAATTAAATCAATGTTTTTCCCAAAATATGACATGAAATGTTTAATGTAAAACAATTTTTATCTCGAAAAGGAAGCAAAAACGAGCAAAATTGTATTAAACTTTTTTGTTTAAAATATCTCAAAGAATACATCCCCGAAATTAATGACATTACCTAAGGTTCCCTTTGTATAAGCATTTTAATGTGGATTTGAACTTTGCATGCAGTGCAATTGTAGTCTACGCAGAAAGTCTCAAAATAATTAAATTATTCTTTCTTTTCTTATTTGCAATTAACTTTTTTTAGCATTTAAATATATATCTACGAAAAACAATTCATTTTTATTTTAATAATAGTGTTGCTAACTGGTCACCAAAACTTTCGGAGGAAGATGTGGTAACAGAGATGAAGAACGCTTTCAAAGCATGGAGCGGATATGCAAGACTTTCTTTCCATCACGTTCAGGATCCTGATGCAGATATTACAGTAGCGTTTGGAAGAGGTCCTCATCAAGATGGGTAAGTAAACGTTTATGTATCAGATTTATATAATTGGATTTTTATCATGCATCTCATTGCTTTCAATTATGTTTACTTTACATGTTTTATCATTTGCATTCTAAAATCGAGTTGTGTCAAATAAATGGGCTTTTCTCAATACAACAAAATAAATACGTTGCATAATGAGACAGAAAATAAAAATACAAGAATTGTAACATTACATATTGCTATTCGTATGATAACATCAATCACATCCAAGTTATGAAAATTATGTCTGACAGGTGACGATCATGACAATGTTCACACTCGGAGAGCATGTGATGGAGGAAAATCATGACATGTTCCAACATCGCAATAGGGAAGGATTCGATTTCAACACGGATGTTATTCTTGAGCTTTTCAATGGTGTGTGGCTGACTTGCATACACTTTGCTCTTCAGGTGCCCCCAAGGGAAATAATCACACGCAATTAAGTCAAGGAATCTGGGGGGCCAGTCAATGTCACCATTCCTGGAGATGATGCGGTTGTGGAAAATTTGGTACACTGCTTGCATAGAAATTCTAGCTGAATGCAGTGGCGTATACTGGTTAAAGGGTTTGGGCTACCGCTGACCCTATTATTACACAAAATATATCTAACAATTACTTTAATTTTAATTACTATGGTAAAACTAATAATACAAAATTATTACATTATGTTATATTATAAACTTTTTCTTTTGTAATTTCCTTGGGCTACCGCCGGTAGCCCGCAAAATACGCCCCTGGCTGAATGCAATGTAGTCCTGTCTTGCTGGAACCAATAAGGCGTCTGTGTAGGGAATCTAGCATCTTCTAGTACCGTACGAAGAATGTGTTTACCATGTTGACATACCTGACAGATGTTATCATTTCTTACGATATTAAAATAACGCTGATATTCCCTTCGGGCAACAGATCACCATTTCTTTAAAAAGCTTTAACAGTTATTGCTTGTTGAGATCCATTCTATCGATCCATGTTTCTGACGTAATATTGTTAAACAAATTATGGTCAAAAATTATTGACAGTGTCAAACGGAAAAACTTTCTTAGCAAATTACAAAAGCCCGTTTTTTGAGACACCTTGTACCTTTCTCATTTAAGTTATATATCATATACTTTGGCAACGGTTGGTTCTCTTTCATTTTCAAAATTTTACCTAACAATTTTAGTTATCTTCTTTACATTTCCATAATGATCTCTTAGGTAGTACGTACTCTATGTTCTCTGCACCATATACAGTACCTATTTGCGATTTGTATGACAAACACTTTTATATATTATTTCAAGGCATTTTATTTCTGCAGCAATTATTCTACTCGCAAATAAATACCGTACTGTTGTAATTTTATCAAGAATACAGCAGTAACAGTTACTAAAAAACTGCAATGCTGAAAAATAGCTGCCATTAAGTGATACTGCATTTCTGTACAATGTGTGAAGTCTATTACAGATTTCACAAAAATAATAATTAATTCATGTTGAATCTTTCGTACACTACTTTTAACACTTGAATATAAATAATTGATTAAGTGGCGATCTTACTCTTGTTAATTGTGTAAGCATGTGCGGCTTACAGCTGTTTCAGTGCTTCGATGCCAAGATCTAGTAGGCTCTGAGGATGGTGTGAAGAAACACCGAAACAGCTGTAAGCCGCAAATGCTTACACAATTAACACGAGTAAGATCGCCATTTAATCAATTATTAATAATTAATTCTCACCTTTCTAGTGCAATTTTTTGTTCATTATTACTGTGCTAAGTGATTTGTAACTTAATTACTTTGTTTCGTAGGTACCCTTTTGATGGCCCTGGTAATATATTAGCCCATGCCTTTTATCCCTATGAAATGGACAGATATGGCGGAGACATTCATTTTGATGATGATGAGAATTGGAAGATCGTAAAGAGAAGTGGAGATTCAGATGATGGTAAATATTAGTACGGTAGTCTATACTTACAATGTATAGTTAAAAGATAGTCATGACATAAGATATAAACAAGCAAATAATTTCTGTGAATGATATTTGTTCTTAGTATCCAGAGTAACACTTAAAAACGCTAATATTTTTGTAATAATATTTACAATTACGCAGTGATATCTATAAAATATCTTATAGAGTAATAATAAGTATAAAGTGCTTACATATTATTATGTACTGCTACATTTTTCCAGGAGTGGATTTCTTCACGGTAGCAGTTCATGAACTGGGACACAGTCTAGGTCTGGCACATTCACCAGTGTCCACGTCCATTATGTTTCCCTATTACAAGGGCTACCAGAGCAACTTCCAACTGGGTTATGATGATATTCTCGCCATGTACGAACTTTACAGTTGAGTATATTTTTTCTTTCGGTTAAAAGGGACAATAACTTCATGGAGAAGAATTTTATTACACCGAAATATCATATTCTTCGAGATTAAATTTACACTAGAAACAAACCCTTATATTCTTGCATCGTTACATTTCTATTTTAAAGATTTAATATATTTCATTCTAAAAGGTTCTTTTCTAAGAAGTCATTACATTAAATTATTATTATTATTATTATTATTATTATTATTATTATTATTATTATTATTATTAGATTATTCCAATAAATTGACAATTTAGTACATCTCATGCATTATCCCCAGACACTCCTCCACTCTTTCTAAAGAGCTGCGCACGAAATTGGATGAGTCTACTTACGAATTATAGGGGAATAGGTTAGCCTTTGCCTTGAACTCGGTAGACACATGCCCGACCTTCCCTTCTACTCCTATCCCCTCCACAGAGACGTTGATCCCCTACTGCGCATCGTGAGTGTCTTGACAAAATGCATGAGCTGTACATAATATATTACCAGAAATATAATAATTTTATTAAAGGCATATAAATTAGGGTAAACGTAACACAATAAGTAATTAATCCAGTGCATGGTTATTAGCTCATAACACATTGAAAGTGCAGTTAAGAAGAACATTCTTGAATAACTTTATATCTTTACTGTTTTAACTTTTGCAATTTACCTTGCTGACTAGTTTCTGAGTGGTATCCTTCATTGTCCAAACCCTAGTGAAGGTCCCACGCTGTGCTGTCTTCTAGTTTCCTGTGTTCATGATTGTGTCGAAAAGGGTGTGTGTTTTGAAATTCAGTTGAGTGTTCAGGATGTGATGTATGTTCATAAATTTCATATTGTTCTAGGTTGTTAAGTTTCTGGTTTTTTGGTTGGATGTGTAGTATTTTCATGTCAGTGTCTATATTGCTGTAGTTGTGTTGGAGTTTGTACGTCAGGTAAATTGCAAAAGTTAACACAGTAAAGATATTATAAAGTTATTCAGTGATTATAAGTGTTAAAAGAGTGTATGGAATAATGAATAAGAATAATCTTGTGGCTCATCTCCCAATCCACATACCGGTACACATATTGAAAGAATAATGTACCGGTAATTCAAAGGTGTTTCAACACAATTCATTCATTACTTTAATTACCATATTTAGTTCGCAACTTCTTTATATTCGTGTAGTAACTAACTAATAAGATCTATGTTTCAATATGCTAAATCTTTTTTTTAAATCTGACTTTAAATTAGTTACATTTTTTCACATCTATGTGTTCAACATATAGAAAAAAATAATATTTATCATTAAAACATTTGCCTTGGCTAGCAATAATTTAATTAAAAAAAAAACAATTAACTTCATAACTTCTTTACTGTGTTAACATTAGAAAATCACCTGGCTCACTAATTTCGAAGCAGTATTCTTCATTGTCCGAAGCCTAGTGAAGTTCCGCGCTATTTTCTCAGGGGAAATTCATTTTTGTTCTAAGTTTAATCAATCTGAAAATGTACTTTTTTTCGAATTATTTACAAAAATTTCACCATATAGCATATTGTGGACGAAAATAATATTTTGTTGGTACGTTGAAATAATAATAATAATAATAATAATAATAATAATAATAATAATAATAATAATAATAATAATAATAATAATAATACTGGAGAGACTACAACACCAGTAGTAGATAGTGACAAAAACATACTGTACTATCAGCTGGTTCGTTACCATTATCTAAAACTTTGATGAGGAAAATAGAAGACATTACAACACCAGTGTGCAGTGATGTCGCCAGGATCAGAGCAAGGGGAGTGCGAGATTTAAAAATGGGGTGCGAGCTGTAAAACTGTGGTACCGGTACATAAAAAATCCAAAATGTTCCTTCATGCACTTGCGCGCATACTATACATCTGTTTATTAATATTACTATGTATTGTTATTATTATTATTATTATTATTATTGCTCATCACATCCATTACGATACACTAAGGGACGTAGTTTTTTCACATCCAAGAAATTGTTAGTTTTTGTCCTTCAAAATAATTTATGCCTAGTATTTTGTTAATAAATTGCCCTTTGGGGTGCAGAAAGGAGTGCTCCGATTTTTTATGGGGTGTTTGCGCACCCTTTCGCACTCCCTTAGCGACGTCCCTGCCAGTATGAAATAGTACGAACCAGTTGATTGTATGTCATTATCAGTACCTACTGCTGGTGTTGGAATTATTATTATTATTACTACTATTACTACTGCTGAAATTGGTGAAACTAGTGCTGGGGTAGTTCCGGTGATCCTGGAAGTGAAAATAGTTGAATTTGTAAGGGATTTTTGGTGGAGATGCAGTTGATCGTATATGCAAGATATAATAAAAGTCTAAACTAACCAAATCTAACCTGAAATCTTATGCAAAATTTATATCGTTTATCAATATTTACATAACCTACATTTAATATCTCATACTCAGACTGCTGTGTTTGATTGTAGTTGCAAGACATTTAGATGGAGACTACGAACAATCAGCAGGACAAGGTGACGAAAATGATACCGGTACTGATGAAGGACGACAAAATGATGATGAAGATAACAGCGTAAATCCAAGATCTGAAGAAGATGCTGACACTGGACCTACCAGTGATGAACCATCATACCCGTTGCCCCCTAATGTACCTACGACAGAAGCTACTGTAACATTTATCGGTGATGATGAAACTGTTGAAGATCACAAGGGTCATGATGACAAGAGTAAATTTCCAACATCATCCACAATACCCGACATATGTGAGGGGAACTTCGATGCTATTTCTGTTCTTCGTGGAGAATTATTTATTTTTAAACAGGAAGTAAGTCTGTTTTTTTTCTTTATTTATTTTATACTTTGTCAAGAAATGCTTATTATATTGTAAGTAGGCTACACTACTTGATGAGCATATTAACCAGAAGTAATACAATTAGCTTTTAAATTATAGAAGGCTGTTATATATGAAAAGATAGCGAACTATACTATTTCCGTTTCGCATGTCTAGTCGAAATATAACCTTACATAAGTTGTTTCTTATATACTGTTTTATGTTCTGTTAATTTCATTGACAGGATATTTTTTTTTATAAATTATAGACATCAGCTCAAAGAATACAATAAACATGTACAATATAATGTGATGTGATACATTAAAGAAAAAAGAAAGTTAATTGTTGAAGGCAAATATAAGTGGATTAATTGAAATAGAGATGATGATGTAATATTTGAAGAGAATCCTTGATAATATTTATAAGAATAGACATTACATAATCAAAAGGAATGTGAAGTTCCCTAAGATAATTCCATGTGAATTTTGTGATTGAACCTCTACTGCCAAACAGCAAACCAATGACAGACCATTGTTTAAGAGGGACGTTGTACTTTTGAGAAAGATAAGGCAGACAAGGTTCATATATGGACTTCTTCTCAATATCAACTTCGGTGGCCTGATTTAGGTTTCTTTCGAAACGGATAGTAGGGTCAAGAACAAGAGCCCGTTTTGAGCGTTTTTTTCAACACTGTGTTCGGTACTTCTTAAAAGAAAAGAAATAAGGTGCATTTGTTGTAAAAAATGATACCTTGGCAACATAGTCCATACAAAATTTATTAAATCTGGAATAAAAATTGCTCTAAAAATCTCATAATTATTATTAATGGAGATAATTCTGTAGGACCAAAAAATTAATCTTTAACATAGAATATTTTTTGTAAAAATATCATTTTCCAAATTTTCCCTTCAAGGACGTAGTTTCAGCTAAATTGCTTTATTAATTTTCCTATTCTTAAACTAAAGATATAATGTTGTCTTTATATAAAAAGGTAGAGAAAATATTTAAACATTCAGTAGAACTCCAATCATCCATATTAGTTGGGGATTGGCATGATCCGAATGATCGGGTTAGAAGTGAAAATCACTCTAGCAACAATTCAGAAACAACTAAGTAAACTAAAAAAACTCCAAAAGGAAATAACATTTCAATGAATACCTAGTCACTGTGGATACCTGGAAATGAGAAGTCGATAATATTGTAAAACAGGCAACATATTTGCAACCAAGATCTTTTCAAGTGATATCTCTATCCAGTGCCTTTGCTTCAGTACCAGTAAGGTCTCATTTTATAAACCTGTGAATCAACAATTGGCTCTCTTCTGACAAAAGAAAAATTTTAGTCACTTCAAAATACATCAAATGACTTGGAAATGTACAAAAACTTGCCCAGACATGTTCAAACATTTTTAACAAGAGCCAGAAAAGGTCACATTGTCGTGTAAAAATGTTTTAAAGTTTTTTTTAAGTTATGGTTTATTTAACAATGCTCGCAACTGCAGAGGTTATATCAGCGTCGCAGATGTGCCAGAATTTTGTCCCGCATGAGTTCTTTTACATGCCAGTAAATCTACTGACATGAGCCTATCTCATTTAATCACACTTATGGCGAAGTGCATCAACATCGGTTAAAAACGCAGTAATCATAGATTACGAAACGACGGTTAAACAGTAACCGTGGTTAAAATGTAATTTCTGTCCACCATTCATAATCACCGATTACTTAAACATAGTTAGCTGACACTTCATTTAACCAGAGCAAAGTCTATGATGGTACACTGTTTCTACAAAATGACTAAAGGAAAACATTCATACCACAGCAAAGATAATAGTCAACATCTAAAAACGACTGCGCTCACTCCGTTCTACATCGAAGTGAACATGTCCTACATTTTCGCGTTGCATTTGTTTGCCTTTGGGCGCTGTTATATTTGCGAGTTGCATTTCTTTGTTTTTCATTGCTGTTAGGTTAAAATCGTACGAAATAGAAAATTGAATGCAAAAATGATTATATCCCAATGTGAGGTTAAGTATCGATAGACTTACGTAATATATTTAAATATATTATATAATAAAGAAGGAATATCCATAAAGGAAAAGGATGCAGAAGATTAGTAGAAATGTGTGTACGACCCAAGATCCCATTTACACCAGGTTACTGTTCATTATCCTAAGATCCATCCATAACCTCTCTTTGTTCAGCCAGTGACAGAGAAAGAGATATTGAAGTATTCCCTCTTAAAATACAGAAAATAACAGTTACATAGAATCTTAACGTAAGGAGCTGATCAACAGAAGAAATATAACTGTTTTTGAGATATTGCAAGTGATCCATTTGTAGATTTTGATAAACGAAATCCCTCCTGAAATTTTCTGTCACCTAATTCCTCGTAAAGATTCTCTCTTTCCACTAAAGAAACTTCACGCCCACGCTCTATCCAAGTAATTCAAGTAACTTACTGTACAATAATAATCGTCTTCGAAGTAAACATCTGTGGCTCTGGCCGCCATTTTGCTTTACTTGCTCTACTAATCACTGGTTATCTCCTTTAACCGCTCGAAAATGGCCGGTTATAGATTACTGTGGTTAACCTCCTATTTAAGTCGTAACCGAGGTCGATCCACTGTAAAAATGCTTAACCAGAGGTTAGGTGACAATTTTAACTGGTGGTTACACTAACCGACGTAGATGCACGTGGGCATTAAATGCCATCGACCTGGCCCGGGATCGAACCCGCAACCTTGGGCATGTAAAAATGTTATCGGAGTATTCTGATCACCCATTTCTGGACCAACCCACACTTAAATTAACTGATAATAGAAATTAAATAAATAAATATAGAAATACTGGGTTATATTAACAAATCAGAGCCTGTATATATTTATATAATTGCCATGGACTCATATTCTCAGAAAAAGAGTTCTATAGACTGTTGTTGACAGTAATATACCACTATAGTCAAAATACTAATGGTAGTTGTAGTGATGTTCTATTCATTAAAAAATACCCTGTATGATAATATTGATAATACATGTGAATATGAGATTTGAACAGGAGCTTTGAGATAGCACTGGAAATATTGAAGACAAAATTATATCATTATACACAATAAAGTGACAACTGAGCATAGCAAGAAACAATTTAATGTACTACATTTGTTTACAGTATATGTGGCGTCTATCTCGACGAGGAGAAGTACAAGAAGGATATCCTGTGCCATTCCGACAGCTCTTCTGGAAACTACCTAATGATATTGTTAAAATAGATGCAATTTACCAAAGAGATACAGATGGAAGTATTATTCTTTTTACAGGTAAAAATATAAATTATATAATTACTGTATGTCCTGTTAGTCACTTCTGATTTGTATAGTCATTTTACAAACAAATAAAATATTATTTCATCTTCACTTAAATAATATTCTAGGAATACAACATTCTAACATTCGTCTTCATGAACTACAAACACATGTTTTCACTCTGTGTTCAGTAGCCAAAAGAGATTAATAATTATACCTGTTTCCTTGAAATTGGCTACGTTATAGACAAAATAAAGAGCAAATGCCAATTGAAATGAGTACGGTATTAGAGTCTAAATATGGTACTAGTACCGGTAATGTGTAATATTCGAATAAAACAAAATATTCATCCAATATCCTCTTAATTACCTTTTTACGTCTTATATGTTTGATAGGTAACAAGTATTGGGTGTACAACGGTGACAACTTTATAGAAGGAAGTCCTCGACCACTGACAGATTTTGGGTTACCCCCATTCCTTGACAAAATAGATGCTGCCATAGTCTGGGGCAAAAATGGCAAAACATTTTTGTACAGGTAAGTTCTGGTAAGAGAGAGGGAGAGGGAGGGAGAGAGGGGAAAGGGAAGGAGGGAGAGGACAAGAGAGAGGTGTGTGTATGTATCCCATGTCTACCCACAATCACTTGCATGATTCGGGTTCTGCATATTGTGTAAGATGGTAGAACTGTGACCAATTTTCAAGTTGTACACCACTTTGGCGGGCCATGCTATGCATGATGTGTATCTGTGGAGAGTTATGTCGTGTACTATTCTCTTCACCATGTACGAACGAGGGTAGCTGTGCCAAGAGAGAAGAGATATACATTGCGAGGTTTCAATGTCTTATGCACATGGTAACGAAGGGATTTTAAACTAGAACACGAGTGAAAAGAGCTTAAAAAATATATATTTGAACATGTAAATTCAGCATTAGTCGGCAATATTTGTTGAATTATTTGGGAATTTAATAATTCATTAGCATTTCGTGTATAAGAAGTGTACTTATCTATGACTTCTAAATATATTTGAAGTTTTATGTTTATTTTATACATATAGCTCATGTTACAATTAAATATACAATGGTTAAAATTTGTCAATGATGTTAAAATTTAAAATTTATAATGATGATAATAAAATATTTTAGAGTAATCATAACTGAGAATTGTCGTGAGTTACAAGATAGTTTGCGTAGCTGATGTTCGTGTATTTTCTAATTGTTTCATCTGAAAATTGAAATGGAGAAATAATAATAAATGCAAAAATATAAACGAGTTATTATATAGAGACGCAGATAATTATTATTATAAGATTACTTACTAAAAAACATTTATTAATGAACTAATGTTGTTTATGTTAAAGAATTGCTGTTAGTAAGTAATCTTATAATAATAATTATCTGCGTCTCTATATAATAACTCGTTTATATTTTTGCATTTATTATTATTCCTCCATTTCAATTTTCAGATGAAACAATTACAAAATACACGAACATCAGCTACGCAAACTATCTTGTAACTCACGACAATTCTCAGCTATGATTACTCTAAAATATTTTATTATCATCATTATAAATTTTAACATCATTGACAAATGTTAACCATTGTATATTTAATTGTAACATGAGCTATATGTATAAAATATTTGTCTAGTCTAATTTTAAAATCCAAAGATTATCTCTATATCCATCCTGCATTACGTCATATTTACATATAGCTCATGAATCTTATGTATTACATATATTGTTTTCTATTCTTTGTCATTTGCATAATTTACTGTTATAGGTCCAGATTATATGTTTTTTGTTATATCTGAAGATGCCCTAAACGGCGAAAACGTTCATATTGTTATTACATAGCAAATAAACATTTGCAAGTTGATATGTCTTAAGATTGAAATTTATTATATACTTATTTAATAACATATTATTTGCCTGTTAAAATATTAAGGCGACTCGATTCTGAGATATGAAAATGTTACAAAATTTTGACCTATCTTTCTGAAAATTTTACCAGACACTACTAATGGTATTACCAAATTTCATCTTCCTACCATAAGTATTACCCGTCTTATTGAGACTATAATATTTTTAACAAGAATAGATTAAAAATGCTCCATTAGTCACAAATGTTGTTGTTGTCTAGTGCCTTGCATTTGGCAATGAAGCCATTAGCAGAAATGGCTTTCATGTAACTATTTTCTTAACGGGCACCAGTTTTTACAATGTTGCAGTTACATCACCAGACTTAAACCCCATTATGCAAGGGGGACCGCACCTGTCATTGGTCAACGGGTCCTTCGGACCTAGCAGGGACGACTAAATAGATTGTATTTAGATCCACCGACCTTTCCCTCATGTGCCGCTGAGGGACACTGTTGTGCTGTGATAGGCCAGCACATATGTAAATGGCATTTCCTCCATTTTAGATGAAACAGTTATACCGCTGTGACTCGGTCCCCAGATCCTCATCTGTTAAAAGCAGGGTGTACCACGGGCAGGTTGAGGTTGGGAATTGGGTAGGAGAGGCTATAGGAGGCGCATCACTACCCCTTACACCCCTTAGTCACAAATGTTGGTCCTGAACATTCAAATTATTATACCTTTGTAACATATGTATAGAACTTATTTGCTTTCAGTTTATGGAGAATAACCCAAAAAAAAAAAGTCCACTAATTTTATGTTTATTATTGGTTATTTGATGTAAAGCTATAGGTCCCATATGGTAGATTTACAGAATGTGAAGAACTCTGTCCCTGATCTCTTCTCTGGTCCCCATATCTCACATTCAAGCATATGAGGAAGGACATGTAAAAAAAAAATATTGCTTACTCGGAAAAAAAGTCCATCATTTTGCTAATTACATGAATATGAAATCCCAGAAATCTTATTAAATGATTCTATGTAGCATATTGCCATACAAATCATAATTTGTAACTTACAAACTATAAAAAACTATGTTACATATGAGATATATTAATAAATAATAATTTTCTGCCACAGCAAGGACATGTACTGGAGATATAATGACACAACACAAAAAATGGATCCTGGCTACCCACATAACATCGAGAGATGGAGAGGAGTTCCTCCAAACTTGGATGCTGCAATGACTTGGACTGATGGCTTTACATACTTTTTCAAAGGAAGGCTGTTTTGGAGATTTGACAACACTCTGATCAAGACTGATGACCACTATCCATTACCTGCATCTCAACACTGGATTGGTTGCCCAGAAAAGCCTGATACTATTTGGTGGTGACAGTATCAAATGTGAAATTGTGGATTATTTATTTCTAAAAACAGACATTTATATAAAAAATAAAATGGCATCTATATGAACTACCAAGTGATTTGGAAACCAGTGAATTATTAGCTGAACATTATGAGGTCACATACTTTTCATGACAGACACTGGACATTATTCATATGTCATTTATTATAAGCATGTTGCATATCATTCTTATGTACTTACATAAACTTCCAGTTTTAATCAAAATTTCATACTTAAAAAGGTTCATCTTTGCTGTTGTACCAGTGATAATATTACTGTCCTTCCGAGTCAGTATGTTGCATCTGTTTCTGCTAACTTCTCTGTAAAGGCTAGTGGCTGGACTGTCTTAGCTATTTCCTGAAAACATTTGCTGCTTGGAATTGTACTTCTACGTAATACAGTAAACCCTCGTTAATACTAACAATGTTTCCAGTCCTGGCTCAAATTCAGTGATTTTAATTTTTTTTATTTGGTTAATACGAAGTTCTGTTTATACGAACTTCGAACGAATTTTCGGTCCCCAGATTTTTATACATACACTTTACAGTTTATTGTATGGGAATTCTCTTCACTTGCTCTCATAGTAAAGCTTCAAATGTCCTTCTAGAACACACATAATGTGTATTGCTCTATTTATCATGGGAACCAGAGTAGTAGCTCAACTCTTCTGCGTGTCTTCTCTCGAAGATGTCGTTGAGTGCTACAGTGATTTAATAATTGTTAGTTTCTCACGGCCAGTGTTCGGGTTAACACCTCAATACAAGCAACAACATGAATGAAAGAAGGATAAAATCTATCGATATCAAAACTAAAGTTAACATTTTGAATGAAGTGTCTCACAGTACTATGACAAAAACTCAAATTGCAAAACATTTTCAAATTTCAAATTCTACTCCTTTGAACGTAATAAAATACAAAGTAAAATTGATGCTGCTGCAGGGAAAATTAAGCAAATTCATGAAGCAAAAATCAAGTGGAATCTGAGGTTCTTGAATGTTTTAACAATATGAGGGCAATATAAGTAAGTTAGAAGTGATTTAAATTAAATTCATTGTGGTAATCATCATCATATCCCTCACGTATTAGACCCTACAGGATCTGTTACGGTCTCATGCCAGCGCTTGCGTGGTCTTCCCAATTTCCTCTTTCCTCTTGGTACATAAGTAAGAATAAGTGGTAATAAAAGTGATAATTTTTATAAACTAGATAACCCCTATATCTTTTTTTTTTTATCCAATGCCACCAGGTTGTCTTTTCGACATTTCTGGTCTTCTCTCCTGGCCGTGGCTTAATTGTAACCCACTTCTGAGGTTGGGGCGCCTGGAAGGCGGAGTTACATTACTCCGATGATGTGATAGGATAGGATGATTATGATAATGTGGTGCCAGGAGAGGTCTTAAATCTAAACTTAACCTAAATTCCAGACCATGGACGAACACAGGAATAATCCCCTTTAAGGAAAAATTCCTGTGCTCTAACCGGGAATCGAACCTGGGACCTCATGAACTATAGCCAGAAGCTCTGACCACTAGACCATGAGGCTGGTCAGTTATTAGAAATATTATAAACAGAAAAACACAAGAATAGAAAAAACACGTTATGTCTTGTTTCAGTTTCATAAACCAGTCAAAAACATTCAGAATTTATGACAAAGTTCATAAAGTAATAAACTGACCCCTATATCTAGAAGAGGAATTTGGACCAACCAAGGAAAAGATGGAAAGAGGCCAGATATGGCAACTTCTCTAAACCGTTAAGTATTAATGATACATTCTTCTAATACAGTATTTAGAAAGGTTCACAGGTACGTAATTCGAAATTCATTATTATTAACTACAAACTATGAGAAAATGTTTTGAACCAGAAGAGTGATAGTGAATTCATTGTAACAAAAATCGATCAGAATTCGAATAAGAAGAACTTTGTTAATACGAACTGGCGATTTTTCAGTCCCTTGAGGTTCGTCTTAAGGAGGGTTTACTGTACAGTATTATACAATAGTTTAAAATAACTTAAAGAAAATGTGTTAAGTAACTGTCAGGTATTTTCCTACATTTCGATAACCCAGTGACATAATCAGTTGGACAGACAATACTGAATGTGATCTAACCTAGCATTGAAGAATGCTCTATCTTTGCTGAGAGAAAATTACAGTAAATAAAGGCACTTTTTTATATTTTTAAATAGAATATGGTATCGTCTACATTCAGTTTCGTCTCTATTTATTCTCCATCTTGCAATATGCTGTGATATTCTCCTTATGAAAGTGTATATGAAATAAAGAAAAAAATCGTACAGATTTATATCTGGAGATCGAAGTAATTAACTGTGTTAGGTGCTTCTGTCTGTCACTAAATTTAATGTAAAAGACCCCCTGAAACAATTCGGGCAAAATTAAAAATATTTGAAGTACCTAATCCTATTCCCTGAAGAACTACATGGAAAAACAAACTTTGTGTATCTGTTCAAATGGAGTGTTCTGGCCCGATTTTAATATTTTTATTAGGGACAGGAAGACAAAATATTCACAAAACTTTCTTTACATGGAAGAATTCTGTTAAATCACATATTATTGAAACAAAAATTATGTTTTTAACAAGTTTCGAGAAGTAGGCTACTATTGAAGGGGTATTTCCTTCTTTGTAATAAAATTTTCTTAGCTTTTTTAGTGCGTATAGTTTTGTACACACACATAACCATTTAAATTAAACCTAGTCCAATCTGAGAAAATGATTAAGTGCAGATCAACAGTGCCATCGATAATATTCTGTAAAACCAAGTTACAGAAATTCACAAGACATGTCATCTTGTAGTTTTAATTTCTGGACTACAGCCACTTTGTACGATTTCAAATATAACAATTTAGAAGCACTATGCACTTAACTTTTTGAAATACCTGCTCCCTGTGAGGCATGGCAGAGACTAATTTGAAGAACGCTTGAATGATTGTCCAATTTCGTCTAGTTTTTCTTCCATTAGAACAAGTTTTTTTTGGTTAGGAATTCTGTTATTTATTGATCCTGTTTCCCTACTACATCTCAGAATAAGATTGTTTACAATATTTCTTTATGGAACCTGAATGCCAGGAAATTTCTTTGCAAATTACCTACACACTTCCCACAAGACTCTGTTTTCAGGAATGCAACAATTTTCTGTTGTGTTAACTGTTGGGGCGACATTTCAATAAATTTATTTTAATTCACATGCTGTTACTAACACAAGGAATAATGTGAGAGACACTTGCACATTAAGAGTGGTTTAAAGTGTTCACTTGCTGTAAGGCCAGCATAAATTGAGGTGGTGTTGAACACTGATCTCGGCCTTGAGTGGAATTTATTTGCTTGGTGAATCTCAAATGGTACAGCTGCACTGACCTTGCTGGGATGCTCTGTACTAATCCAATATTATAGAACCACAGTGAAGGTGCTGCACTACAAACCAAAGGTCAAGAGTTTGAATCCTAGTTCATGGGTGAAATGCTCTGGATAATGCAACATGAATGACCTATAATCAAAATAGCTTAACAAAAGAATGTGAGTGGCAATTCGAAGCAGGTATAAGGAGGATGTTGTTTCGAACTTCCTGGCAGTTTCTGGTGTATTTTTAAACTCCGAAATATATAAGATATAAACTATTTTTACTTCACATCTACATCCATACCTTTGATTACTGAAACTGAATTTTTTATCACTAGTCTTGGCTGGCATTGAATGCATCTTTTCCCTCATTTGTCCCAGTGCTTCAGTGGCTGACCATGATATCTTTGGAAAATATTGAAATGCAAGAGGTCAAATGACTTCATTGTCAAACGCCTGGCATTAGAAAACATTTTTTTTATAAGATGGCACTTACGAGGCAGTGAAAGAAATAGGTTATTTAATAAATGTGTGTTAACAAGATACAGTAAAACCCAGTTTTGATGTTGCCTATGGACTTGAATAAAATAGGAATTTACACAAATCCAAATTGCCCTCTATGCAACAAAGAAGAAGAAATGACTGAAGATCATCTCATAACCTGTGAAGTTCTACCTGATGGATCCACCACAGAGAAATATTGGAGAGCAAGAATGCTAATGGCTTCGTTGCCAAAGCCTGGCATTAGATAACATGTTCCCTATGGTCTTGGTTTGTTATTTTGTTCTCGCGAGTTGTGTGGATCCTGCTACCAAGTTCTTTTTGTTAGTTTATGCTGTTTATTCATCGTTACAACTTACAATGGCGAGTAAATGAAAGAAATTAACTATGGGACAGAAAGTGACAATAATAAAGGATGTTGAGGCTAATCCTCAAATAAGACTTTCGCATATGATATGCAGCATTGTTTGCAAACTACCTCATTATGAGGAATAATGAAGAAATAAATTTTCAACGCAGTTTCATTGTGGTTCAGGGTTAACCAAACGGAAAAAATTCGTGCCTATTTGAAAATATGAAATTCATTGTAAATATTATTGATGTATAACACAAGTTAGTACTAGTTATTCCAGCCATTTCTTCTCATTTTACGTAAATCCCAATTAAAAAAAAAAAATAATCCCAGAGATTCGTTGAAAAGGGTGCTACAGTACATGTTCAATTTGTTCTAAACTTCGGGTAATTGAAAATCAATACCTGGCAATTTTTTTTTTAATATTTGTAACATCTTTCAAGATGTCTTGTCTTACCATTCTTCTGTAAGTATATAATATCGTCTCGAGTATCTTTCAGTTTTAAAGAAATGTTAACTTTCATTTTAAATGTTTCCAATATCACATTTATATTGTATTCAGGACCCTTGTGTCACTAAAATTCTTTAAGCTGATGTCTTTAATGAATAAAATAAAAATAGAGAAAAAGATAGTTTGGACTTACCCCATAGTTATCTTCATGAACATGAGAACAGTCCATGTGAGGTCGTTGCTAACAGCCAAATGCAATCACATGGATGTAGCCATCTGTAAAGACTTCCAATGAGAATACCATTTCCACCATTTTGTTCACGTGGTTCAACCATTGGAGCAGAGTTCTTGTACCTTTGCAACCCACTTTTGCCTTTTTCACTTACAAATAAACACTATTCAGATCACAAACTGGAACTGCAATTCATCTAATCTGCCATGACCAGACAGAGCTTTGATGATAAATGTCACACTTCTTGTCAGTTCTCATTATCACGTATTAAGCCTGGTGGCCTGTTAGTCTCCATTTCAGCAGATGCCCCAAAGATCTTGTTCCTAAGGGCAGTAATTTAGTGCTTGGCATGGTATCCTCCTCCTAGGCATCTTGAGTATACAAGATTTCCATTTGTCTATGATTTTGAATTTTCTCCAAAATTGGGTCAATATTTAATTCTTTCCAAAATATCCCAATTTTTCTCCTTTTTTACCTAGTTCGTCATGTTTAAGTCCACAAAATGGCTGCTTCTACGAACTTTCCAGTAGTGTTGTATTCAATTTTAATATGCAAAATAAATTACTGTACTAAACCTTCTATCATTGACGCCCAATATGTAATAGTCATCTTTTCCATGTAAAAATCACTTTTCAATTTATACGAAATTATTGCGATAATCTTATAATTAGCAATAAAACGCGAAATACACATCACGATTTCTTTTTTTCGAAATTCTCTCTAAAAACAGAATATCGAGAATACACAAGCACTCAAGTCAACAGCTCACACACGTTACAACTGTGAAGTGCAAGAATGGTTTTCACTAAAAGCATAAACTGTGTGCGAGATGTGTGTTAAAAAACCCAGTTTTTATGTAAACATCTTCACTGGTCTACATACGATTTGAAACTCTCCGGCTTTAGTCATTTTGTAATGGCACACTATCCTGTATCAGTACAACAAATTGGGAAGGAGAGGATGTACAAGGGGAAGTAGAACTCTTGTGAAGTTCAACAAAAAGGAACTGAGGAAGGATCACGCAATAAATTTAATGCAAACATATCGGTCATCATTTTTATTCTGTTACCCTTTTACAGATGCAGCCATATTGCATGCACCCTCTTCAAATAAAGCCAGTGGTGTAGATGTTCAAACAACAACAAAGCAGGTATGACGTGGTCAAGTGACCAGTACTGGTCATGTAACCAGTACATACAATATATTCTTTTTATGGGTATCACATATTGTGATTGTGTGGATTCTACTCGAACCACATTAAAACGTAAGTTTTGTCCCCTTCTCGTACCCCCCTCTTCCTTGGAGAAGTTTACTCTGTTCCGTCTTGAGTAAATTTATAATCTTTAATTTGTTTTGTAATTGATTAAATACTTTGTACACCTCACCTAACTTCATAATCATTTACAATTTATCCAAGTATTGAGTAAGATCTGGGAGACCTTCTTTCAGCCCCTTCCTCTTGCGAGTTTCCTGTAGAAAAAGGAAAAATGTGATTGAAAATTGTTTTACATTGCTACTTGCTGCAATATAGATACCCCATTTAAAAATCAGAATTACAACTAAATCTATTGTAAGAAACCTTCGAATTACAACCTGTCTGACTCCCATCTTTTTAAGAATTTCTCAGGATGCTTCTTGCAATGATTTTGTATATTTAAATTAGACTATTTTTTTTTTGTCGTATATGAATCAATGAATTTTAAGTTTCAGCAAAATAATAAATTAATGGAGAAAATTTAATGTGTCCTATTTCGAGAAATGTTTCATAATGTCGCAACTTAGTCTCTAATGACAGCTTTAACTTTTTACAATTTAGAAATATGATAATCTTCTCTAGTATGAATTCTTGGTTCTAAAATTACACCTACACCATGAAGTAGAAAGACTAACACCAATGTTTATATTGATCCTTAAGAATTATACTGGAGATTAATCCAGTGTTGTAACTATGGAATGGATTTCTAGGTGTTAAAAGAAATTTAGGACTTCATAAAATCCAATTCAAGGCTTTTAGTTTATACAAAATCACAATAATTTTAGAAAATATTCCATTTAAGTGAAATTTATGTACAAAGAACTGGTGCTGACAATAAGTGCTACTGAATTGAAGACTCAAATGTATCAGCGAAAAAAACCGATTGGTCAGGTTCATTTTGCATAAAGGGGTGGATTGACGCAAAAACTAATTTGTTACCTCTTGCCTAACAGAACAATCACCCCTCATTATGCTGGGATGGACTTTTTCAAACAAACTTCGGTCGTGGGAAATTAGGTAAAATCTTCTACCTCACCTTCTAAGACCAATATGGAATGAACTTGCCAGACCAGTGTATGCAAGATATATTTTTATTTCATTTAAAAATTATTTTTGGTAATTTTTTATATTTTTAGTATCAGTACATTTTAAATATACGTAAAATACTAAAAAGGCATTTTCAGGAATGATCATAGCTTTTAGGAGTTTCAGGTCCAATAGAATCTTAATATGAGGAATCCTGTGTACATGAAACCGGTATCTGAATAACTTTCTGTACGTCTAGGACATAGCAAACAAAATAGGTACAGAACTAGAAATTCGTTCCCTAGTTATAACTTTGCCAGAAGTGACTGGATCCAAAGAATATGTTGTTGCATGCAACTTACAAAAACTTCATTGAGCTAATTCAGATTAGGCCCCCCCCCCCCTACAATGCCACCAGGTTGTCATTCATCATTTCTGGTCTCTCCTGGCAATGGCTTATTTGTAACTAATTCCGACTAATTTATAAGAACATTCTAGTGTTTGGGGTAATATTTTGCAGCAATTCATTAAGTAGCTTCCTCAGTTGGCCGTTCTTAAGTTCATCAAATTACTCAGAACAGGTCTGTGAATTAGAACAATCATCAGCAGAAGCTTGTTATCGTCTACACAAACAGTTACTTCGACTTTCAAGTAAGCTTACCTGTACAACACCGAAAGGTTTGGTGCCTGCGTCCATTGGATCACCAGGCAGGACCTGCCAGTGGTCGAATACGCACTGTGGGAATGCTTGTCCGCCAGTATTGCTGCGCAAATCTGCTGTGAATCCTGTCAACACACAATACACATGACAAGTTTATTTTGATGAAAATTACCAAAAACGAGCTGTACAACGAAAAATAAAATGTTACGTGCATGTATATTACTGGTAGTACAAATGCATCCAATAAGAATTAAAATATTACAGTAAACATAGCATAATATACATATTTATACTGATTTATTACTGCAGTAATATTTATATTCTTTAAATTGTACGCAATTTTCACTATAGTACAATCAATTTGAACCAAAGCCAGTTTTCTTAAATACATATATTTGTTGTATACATCTCATTCCTATCTTCATAAGGTTCGTTCCAACAACAGTCTGGAACCGTCTGTAACCATCGTGAGCATGCGCAGTACAGAAAAAGCGTTCCAACACAATCCGAACCAGTCCTGAACCGGGAACATGTACTGCAGTCGGGCATTCCAACAAGCTTTTGACACAGGTTTGGAACGATCAGAAACGCGGATTGAGGCATGTATGGAAGAGTATGTAAGACGCACATGCGCATAAGCTCATCAACATCTCCTGGATACTCAAGAAAGACATGATCGACTGTTCACATCAATGAGGTTAAAGATGAAAAGTAACAGTACAGACGAATAACAGAACTAGATATTTAATTTAAATTTTCGCCAAAAATAAACAGAATGGAAATTATTTGGGTATTGAAATAGTTAATTACAATTTCAACATGCAGCTTTAATTAAAAGTATAATAAATAACGTACATTCATCAATAATTAAAAAAAGAAATATTTTTAGACCAGAGTCCCCAGTATACGACATTGAATTGACGGAATTCTTGCCTTCCATATTTTTTGTAATCTTTTTATAGAAAATGATCGAAATTCTATTTTCTACAATTAGAATTAGCTGCAAAACTATAATAATAAGCATCCCATTCTTGGCAAAGATGATCACAGTTACAGCATCTCTGGATTTAGTACATTAACGATCCGCGAAAGTGTTCCAACAGTGTCCAATCCAGTTTCAACCCCACAGCAGATGCTCAACTAGCGCATGCGCATAAAATGGTACAGGAACCGTACATGAACTGATCCATGAACCGCTTGTTGGAACAAACCTCTAAGAAACAGGCACTTACCAAATGACTCATTGACAGGAAGATACGCCTTAACTACAAACATAGGTGTTCCAGCTATTTGCATTTCTTCAAATACATGGCCTCGTCTTCTGTTCAGCACACCATAGATACCTCCAACAGCAACTTCTGGGCACTACAAACACAAAAACGCATTGTACAACACTATTTTTATGCAAGTTACATCTCACTGCAGCAACTGTAAGAAAGATTACCTGGATCTCGCACAAGTACACTGGCTCCATGAGTCGTGGCTGGGCAGTGAGCACACAAGCATACAAGCAGCGACGGGTTGTAGGAATGATCTGTCCACCTCCTCTGTGAATGGCGTCCGTGTGCAATGTTACATCATAGATATTGAACCTCACAGCTCGCATGTTCTCTTCTGACAGTACTCCCTGCAAGTATCAGAATGAGCTTTATTTTTCTTAAATATTTTCTCGAATGACAAATGATTGAATGGCAACAATAAATTCTAGTTACCTCTTTAGTGGCCCACTGGAATCCAGCCACAACGGAATCCTTAATTTCATTCAAGTACTGAACTCCCTTTGTGCAATCGAGGAGGAGGTTGGGGCCTGTGCCGTCAGGTCCAAAAGCCCAGATCTTACGAGCTTCGGTGACATCGTACTCGTATTTCTCTCCCAAGTAGCGGGCACGTGCCTTGAACTCATCACGTGGGTTCACATCTCCCTGCAAAAAAGCACAGATAGTTCAGAATATTGCAGAGTAAACTTCTTCTAACACGAAAGTTAACAAGAGTCAACTGTATCCTTTACTATCGGCACACCAAGCAGCATCAGTGCTGAGTGGTGCTTCCTAGCAGGATAAATTCATCTTCCCCAAAACTAATCTGGCACTTGACACACTCCATTGGGAGTGGAAGCGTGGCGTATCGGGGATAAAGATCATTCAAAAAGGAGAAAACAGAATTACATTAAAATTACTTTTTCTTTTTCTTCCAATTTCTACTCTGTAACTGGAAGTAAATATCTGTTTCTGATCAGTAATATGAAAGTTGAAATCGAAGATTACCTCAAATGTCGAATGAAATGATAGCTACGTTAATTAAAATTTAACGAGAAACTATACTTACACTGTCAATATCTTCAGCTAAACCATCAGGCATGGGCTGTGCTTTCATGAAAAGACGATTGTGTTTGTTCGGCGATTTAGACAGACACATCTGGTCAGATTCTTCTGATACAGTTTCACGGTACGATACAACAGGGTCAGACTTCTTCAGAGGAATGCAAGCATGATCTTCTTCCAAATCCTGTGACGAAAGAAAGGGTAATAGTGAACATTAAAATACATTACGAATTTCAATTCAATGTACACTAGGAATACTGTAAGAAACTTAATTTTCTAAGACTAAAACAAAGTTACATTTTAAAATCTCCTTTCTCATTTGATAAATATAGAAGAAATCGAGAATCTACAAAGTTTTCGAGCACTAATTTAATTCTCTAAAATACAAAATCCCTACACTTTACAATTTTAACTCGAATACCAGTGAACTTATTCCACTATCCTGCCAAAATGCACTGTAAAAGTATTGCATGTACAAACTACTGTTATGTTGTCTAAAAGCTTCTTCAGTTGACCGTTCAAGATCTTCAAGGTAAAGTCAGAACAGGTCTGTGAATACGAACAATCATCATCAAAAGCTCTGTTGTCTCCAAATTGCTTCTGTAGGCTTACATTCTATTTTTCAGTCACACTTTCGAGCACCTGTACTTTCACAAATGTATTTACTACACTTGTTTTAATAATGCTTTTAACTGGATGAATTTAGTTTGCAAAATCCAACTGCAAACTTGGTGATTAGCATGAACTTGATAAATAAAAGAATAGCTAACTAATGGGATAAGGTTCCTGGACATCATACTTTGAAACATGCATATAACACTAGCTTCTAGAACAGATTCACTCACCTTCAAGCAAATTTCCAAGTGCAATTCTCCAGCTCCAGCAATGATGTGTTCTCCAGATTCTTCAATGATACATTGCACCATAGGATCAGACTTGGCCAAGCGCTTCAGACCTGAAAACGAATTTACATTAGAGCATGTATTGCCTGCTACTCACGAGAAAAAAAAGCAGGGGGGAGTGTACTACTGATACAAATGTTTGCATTACGTGACGCAATAGAAATGCTGTCCATTAAAAAATATGCAGACTATCAGCTGCTGGCCATTAATTTTATGCTTAGAAAGTGAGATGGTAAGCTAATAATTAGAATTCGTACTAGATTAAGCAATAATTAAGAGTTGCTTTATTAAAATAATTAAAAAAAAAAACTATCTTCACTAGTCTCCTCGTAATAATCAATATCTTTCATTACATTATCACAAAAATGTATCCATCATTTTCGGCACACCAGAAAACATTAAATCCGTCTTTGGTGCTTCCTATGTGGATTATCTTACTATACCCCAACAATGAAAACTGGCACTTTCACACACTACATACAATGGTGAAAGCGTGGCGAGTGGGGAAATCTATCCAACTCTAGTAAACAATTTATAATATTATGAAATAGTACATTTTAAATGGTGAAAAAAATTCAAATATCTTGGAGCAACAGTAACAAATATAAATGACACTCGGGAGGAAATTAAACGCAGAATAAATATGGGAAATGCGTGTTATTATTCGGTTGAGAAGCTTTTATCTAGTCTGCTGTCAAAAAATCTGAAAGTTAGAATTTATAAAACAGTTATATTACTGGTTGTTCTGTATGGTTGTGAAACTTGGACTCTCACTCAGAGATTGAACATAGGTTAAGGATGTTTGAGAATAAGGTGCTTAGGAAAATATTTGGGGCTAAGCGGGATGAAGTTACAGGAGAATGGAGAAAGTTACACAAGGCAGAACTGCATGCATTGTATTCTTCACCTGACATAATTAGGAACATTAAATCCAGACGTTTGAGACGGGCAGGGCATGTAGCACGTATGGGCGAATCAAGAAATGCATATAGAGTGTTAGTTGGGAGACCAGAGGGAAAAAGACCTTTGGGGAGGCCAAGACGTAGATAGGAGGATAATATTAAAATGGATTTGAGGGAGGTGGGATATGATGATAGACATTGGATTAATCTTGCACAGGATAGGGACCTATGGCGGGCTTATGTGAGGGCAGCAATGAATCTTCAGGTTCCTTAAAAGCCATTTGTAAGTAAGTAAGTAAGTACATTTTAAATTAACACTTTGTAAAATGTTCTTAGGAAAGATTACATGAATTTCATAGTTTTAGATGCCTTCTTACAAATAAAGCAACATTTCATGTGTATTTTCCAATATGACAATGATGTAACATCGGCAATACAAAACAATTTATCACATACTAGAATATTTCTATTTTCTTTCCAAAGAATAGGCCTACATACCTTCCACCAGTTTGGGCAGGTCAGCAGGATTCTTAGGTTCCACAGCTACTCGCACTACAGGAGACACACTGAACTTCATCACACGCATGTTGTGAGCGTCCTTGAAAGTTGTGATGGTGCCAGTTTTCACCAGAAACTGGTCCACACCAACCAGTCCACAGATGTTACCTATAATCAAAATCACCTAGTAAGAACAGTTCCTGAAACATACATATTGTGCAAAATCAATCCGAGAACTAATTGAAATGCTTTTAAAATGACACACTTCAACAAGAAAAGCGATATTTCCGTACTGAAAAGAACATACCACTAGGAACGTCTTCAATAGCCTCTACATAACGTCCCATCATCAGAATAGTACGCTGAATTGCCTTTTCATATAGATCTTCCTTCTTGCCTGGGACATAATTGGGACCCATGATACGAGCCTTCATTCCAGTTGCGACCTACAAAATATCCATTTACTTAAGCAGATGAAGTCTATGATCGCTATACAAAAAATGAGCAAAGTGCTTTCAGTAATAAACTTAACACTTATAACATGGAAAACATTTCTACTTGGTTTACTTTTAAAATTTTCCTTTTGCATTTTGTCTGTTCCCCTATTCAGGCTACACATGTAATAATCATTGTAACCAAAACCAAAGAACATTTTTCTTTCCCATAGGGAAAAACAGTGTTGCCATAAAAAAGGCAAGACGTCAAGCATTACCTATGGGCACACATGTAACCATCAAATTAGAGTACTATTATATTTATCAAATACTGGGCTAGTATTTTATATCACTACTCACCTTTCCAGAGAACACACGTCCAAAGGCATAGAAACGTCCTTTATCAGATGTCGGTACCATTTTTGAGATGTACATCATAAGAGGAGCATTAGGATCACAATTCTACGAGAAAAAGACACCAAATTAAAAGTTCGAAATAACGAGTGCAACTATATAGATACTGTACCCGAAACACATGAAGTGAAATGTCAAATTTATACTGTATTTACCTTTACTCCTATGGCTGCCTCATCATCGTGGGGTCCTTCATACAACATTTCCATTCTGTATTTCTGGGCTACAACAGGCGATGGTAGATGAATGGCAATCATTTGAAGAAGGGCTTCTCCAGCCGGCAGCCAGGTCCTCATCACAACCTATAGCAAAATTCAAATTAAGAAATCTTGACCTTCAGGTTCATTTATATACAACAAGGTTTTTGTGTGATTGATCTTCACCTTGAGAAGAGCTTTGCCGTCCTTGTCCTTGTCCTCAGCCTTCAGTTCAATGTTCAACTTCTGTAAGAGACTTGCAGCTTCGTCCTTTTTGTAGTTCATGATGCAGTCGAACACCTACATAAAGAATAATTAAATAATTAAGTCAAGACTAATTCTTTCCTAATTGTTTATCATACTTCAAAACATTAACAGCATTTAAAAAATCAACATCTTTCAATTACCTTGTAGATAGGATCCAACACGTACATACAGAAGGAACGTCTGTTGTCATCTTCTTTCTGCTTGGACCACTTCTTAGTCTTAGGGTTGAAGAAGTTTTCTCCCCAAAGCCTGAAAAATAAAAAAATCTATGCTTCATTTTGTAAAAGAATGTCCAATTTGAGTAACTGACACACACACACCTACATAAAATGTACACAAAGCCAACTGTCGCATACAGTAGTGTGCAAATTAATGTGAACACAGAAATACAAATTGCTCATAGTTATTACCCTCCGGAAACAAATTTTAGTATCGAATATGTCTTTCTTTTACTTTAATGAGTTCTTTCACACGGTTCGACATAGTCTGACAAGTTTTTCACACATTTCCTTCACCTCACTGTCTTTGAATCAAACTTTTATCAAACTTGAAATTATGCATTCCCTGCACCAGAAAATGAGTCTCGTATGAAAAAAATTACATTTTTCCATTCGTCTTCCGACAAATTTCCGTATTTCTTTGCCCATACCAGTCATTTTTTCATTGTAACACTGATCGAGAGTGGTTTCTTTTGGGATTGGATTGCTTTTTGACCAGATTCAAGAAGTCTACAATGAACCGTAGAATAATACATGAATGTCTGCATAGACTAATTCTGCTCATAAGTCGAAACTAGTTAGTCTTGGATCTTCTTTCGATTTTGTCACTAAAATTGAGTCATCCCTCTTGTACCATATTTGTCTTTATGATGAGAAATACTGCCAGATTCGTTACATATCTATAAGAATTTTGTTGACAGCCTAAACTGACTTCACATTCTGTGGCTATATTCTGGAGTCATAGAAGTATGTTTACTAAGGGCCGATTGTATAAACCATTTAATCTTAGATCAGAGGTTAAATTGATCCTCGTTCTAGCTGAACTTGGAATTTTGTGTTGTATAAAGTCTAATCTGAGATTAATTTGTCTTAAACTAAAGTCAACTTTGACTGAAGAAATTTCTCCGATTAAGTTATATGATCCAAGTTCAGTTATTTCTTTTCTGTTTGAAATATACGAATGACAGATTGTGCAAATAAAATATCCATTATTATTAATATTAATAGATATGTTAGGTACATTTATATATATTTCTTTCAATTTCTTGCCTTAATACACAAACATTCTTATATTTTATAAGGCTCTATCGTGTTCAGCAGTATCAAATAACATAACCTATAATTACATTATGTTTATAACAACCAATGGATATGATAGATACATTCATAAATGTTCAATTAACTGTATTACTAAACGAAAATTGTCATTTTATAAAGCTTTATTATGTTTAGCAGTATCAAACACCATAACATGATAACAACTTGGAGAACAGTCAACCTTCTTCTTATTGTCCGCCATTATTTACACTGCACAAAAAACCAGTGTCTCCAACAGAGTGTAATACGGAAAGTCGCCAAAAAGTAGTTGTGAAGTCGCTAGATTTCTCATTATCAACAAAGAAAGATTAAATTTTGTCACTATGGGATGCCAAAAAGGTCACTAAATCCCTATTTAAGCAATATAAAAGTTAAAAGAAATTGTTGTTGAAAAAGAGTTAAAATCGCTAGATTGGCAACACTGAACAAACCTGTATAACATGGTCCGCGCATCACTTATTTCACCTGTTTATGCGATGTTGCCAAATCCTTTTCACGTGAACTTAGATTGCATTTGAACCAAGGTAATTTGATCGCAGAAAAGTTTTATACAATAGAAGAAGTGTCTGAACTCGGTTCACTTTTCGATCTTCGATCAAAGTTGATCTTTAGTCAGGGAGTTTTATACAATTGGGTCTAAGAGTTACAATCTTACTTCTCTTTTTTGGAGTAATATCCACGATGAAAGAAACTAGATACAATTTCCTTCAAATATTCACTACGAAACCATAAAAAATTAAGTTTTGAAAAAGATATGTACACACATTAATTCGCACATTACTGTACATCCATTTACACAATTTTTAAGTTAAATAACACAAGCAGCACTCTGAACATGTTATAAAAATAGCAATAAAATACTTGTATTTATTGAAGAGGACTTGTGAAGTAAAACCTTACCTCTTCATAAGCTTGACAACATCAATCTTGAACTTCTCAGCATACATTTCGGCAAACTGTTTGAGAGTGAAAGCCCAGCCATGCAGGCCAGACCCGAAACCCACACTACCCTTACTGGGATCCACCTGTACAAAGAACAAATGAAGTGGCTTATGAGCAAGATAAAATGGTATCTATGTTGCCACTTTCACATAACATGGCCACAAATAATACTCAAGTTTCATTAAAATCAGACTACATTGTTAAACTCAAGACAAACTGTACCATTTCATACAAGCAACAATATAAGTCAATTTAAATTTATTTGGCTGCAAAAGGGTATCTGTCGGATACAGGGGGAGAGCCATTAATCCTTCCCATTGAAGACTTTAAGGAACCAACCTGGACAAATACCCAATGACCCATCCCTACCTTTCCGTGGTGCAGCTGTTAGTAAGCATAATTTTACAAGCTGAAGTAAAGGGAGGGGCTACTCATCAATTAGCACTGGTCAGCTTGATGAGTTAATGACTGAATTTGGTATAATTTTCCTCTATTCAATACCTAATTCCCTCTTTACCCTTTCCTATCCAGTCCTCTGACTAAACTCTTACTTTCTTCGACCCTAACGGCATTAGAGCATTCGAGGCCTAGGGGTTCATTTCCCTTTCCTTCCTCCTCTTTCTACTTTTCTGTTCCTAGTGCTGACCTGCTATGGCACTAAAATCGTCCTCCAGTGGCTTAAGGAGGGAAAGCTGGTGATCAACAAGATTTCCCAGCTAGGTCCAGTGGACCTGTCGACCAACAGCAGGTGTGGTCCTCCAGACATTCTGGGGGTTGTGTGTGAATGAAGTAGCCACCAAAACGTTAAAATATGGTGTTCACTTAAATCGGCTACAACTTGCCATTTTCAGTGGCTGGCCATGATAATATCTTTGAAAAATATTGGAGTGCAGGAGGTCAAATGACATTGTCAAATGCCTGGCATTAGAAAACAACAACAAATTTATTTATGGCACTTACAGCAAATTCAATGAAGCATACAAATAATACTTTAGAACGTAAGGACCTATAATCTTTTCGCTGTAAGAAAAATCCTAATGCAAACAAAAGCATACCCATGATTGGCTTCCAGTCAGAACACTCACCTGACACAGGAAAATGTAGTTCCATATTTGGAAATCATAACCTTGTATTATTTGAAAATAAAAATAGAATTCTAGTTGTTAAATAAAATGAAACATGTAGCTTCATATGTAAAACGCTATGTAAAACAAAAACTACTTTTACATTTTATTTACTTTGAAAGGGAGTGAATACTAAGAGTAATATTGATGCAGTCTGTTCTTGTAACAAACTGGTGCCACTTGAGCTTGTTCACATAAGCAAATGGCAGTATGGCTTCTGTATCCTGTGTGTGTGTGTGTGGTTACTAAACATAAGAGTGGAAACCCTCTCCAAAGCAGAGAGAAACAAATAGTGTTCAATATATAAGTTAAGCGACTTGAATTCAAATGATTATAAAGTAACAATTTCCTAAGCAAACAAATGCATAGTAATGAGGTTAGGCCTACTTCGACGAGTAATAGAAAATTAACATGAAAAACAATCTACAGGATCACTTATTGAGAATTGGTGGTGCCAAGCTGCAGCCAATCAAGCCTCACTTCAGTCACGTGCCATTATTCACTGTATTATTATTACAGGGAAGAGATTATACTTACCCGCACTTCTCCCATGGGACCTGAGTCGTCACTGTATGTGGCAATTATCACGTTGACGTTTTCTACAATACGCTGGAAAGTCTGGTACAGTTCCTCAGCCTCGAGTTGCAGTTCCAACAAAGCACGGTCCATCTTGTTCATGAACAACACTGGCTTGATTCGCTCAGCAATAGCCTGACGCAAAACTGTTTCCGTCTGCACGCACACACCTGCCAAAGAAGATCAATATAATATCCACATCAGATTATCAACATTTGCATGAAAAACAGAACTCTCAGTTTAAAATAAGCCGTAGTTCCAGGGTCCTCTATATGTAATGTAAAAAGGTAAAGGTATCCCCGTAACATGCCATGAAGGCACTTGGGGGGCATGGAGGTAGAGCCCCATGCTTTCCATGACCTCGGCACTAGAATGAGGTGGTGTGGTCGGCACCACGCTCTGACTGCCTTTTACCCCCGGGAAAGACCCGGTACTCAATTTTATAGAAGGCTGAGTGAACCTTGGGGCCGTTCTGAAAGTTTGGCAACGAGAAAAAATCCTGTCACCACCTGGGATCGAACCCCGGACCTTCCAGTCCGTAGCCAGCTGCCTCTATATGTAATGTATCAAACTTAATCTGGTGCATAAAACATTATGTCAAACCTAACCTACCAACTTGAAGGAGATTCAACGACAAAAAATAAAACTGACAGATCAAACTGGAAACCTGGGAGGGAGACAAAATCATAAGCAAAGAAAGAAAGGAATGGATAACATATCTACCTACATTTATGCCAAAGAAAAGACCTCATTATTTAATAGGTGACAAGGGTCAAGAATCGAACTGAAGCCACGACCAAAGTATTGATAAGACTTGAACTGGGATAAAATCACTATGCCACAAGCACTTTATCAAAAGAACTAAATGGACGAGTATCAAGTTTACTGAAGCACTAACCACGGGATTGCTAGACATGTAGCTGCCTTCATCTTTACTAGCACAACTGGACATAAAGATAGAGGTCCTGTGATAGCTTATCGATGAGACTGCATTACTCTCCTTCCATATGCACTGTCACCACTGTCTCAGTATGCGACAAGCAAGCCTGCCAACATACTGCAGTGTGACACGTTTATGTGCTGGAAGTGTGCATGAACTTCTGATACAACTAAACTTTTTAAAAGCTCACTATCTACAAACTATTAATTCTAAGTGTAATTCAATGATCCAAGGAATGTTATTTTCACATGTTCATTGACATGGAAGCGGGCTTTCACCTGGAAAACACTGTTCTGCTTCCTTTCCATCAGAGTGACATCTGCCATAAAGATTTGAGAATGGAACAAATTTTGCCTTTATTCTTTTCAGTTTATGAGAACATGATACTGTACATGCAATAAATATATTAGATGGCGCTTACAATCAAACTTCCTTATATGATGTAAGCCTAAAAACAAGCACCCAGTGCCAGAATTGAATCCACGTACCGCTTCAAAGGCAATCATGACAGCCACAGTACTGCCAAGAATTAATGTTATGTGTAATTTAAATTTACAATTATTTAATACATTTTCCTACCATCTGTAGCAATTCAAACTGTTACAATAAAGCACTGCAATGATCTATTACACAAACTTAACATAAGTAGTTATAACATATGTTTGTGGTTTTGGGGAAGTAGTAGCAACACGCCTAATGATAAAACATTTAGCTCTATACAGTATTAATTAAACAATGTATTTACCTGAAACACAGTCTACAACTACCAGCGCTCCATCAGTCACACGAAGGGCAGCTGTCACCTCACTTGAGAAATCCACGTGGCCAGGAGAGTCGATCAAGTTGATCAAGAAACCCTTTTCACCCTTATCACGCTGGTCTGGGTTCGTGATGAAAACCAAATCTTTGTCTTCCAGTTCAAAGAACATGGAGATGGCCCTGGAAGGAATTCATTAAACATTTTCAGTTTTCTAGTTGAAACACAGAACAGACATTCCCAACACAGTTTTAAGCATGCATTCCAAGAAATTCGATTCAGAAGATCATTTTGCAAGTGCACGACTTTAGGATCAGCATGAGAGATAGAATGAAAATAAACATGTAAAGTAATTCATAAACATATAGACGTACTGAACAAGTAACTTCTCTGATTCAATTTAATGTTCAGTTTTAAAATAAACTGAAAGGAAGGTAAAACATGCACCTAATAGTTTGAAACTTGCGTAACTTGATTTGGATTGCTGAACTTCAGAAGTAAGGGTCTAACATACGTTGGAGAGAAATTCGACTTTATGCAAAAACTGACCATATGTATTACGTGAAGAATTAAAATATTAGGTAGCCTCATACATGTTACTAAGTTAGGTTTCGTAAGATTTTAACGATTTTATTTACTTGGGCAATGCAATTTCCAGAATACGATTATTATTGCATACTGTGAGCATTTAACAGTCGTTAATAATACAAATAATATAAAATGGAGGTGATAAAGGTTGAGATTGCAGTTCTTCTAAAGCATTACTATATACCGTAATTTAAATGTTTAATTAATTTAAACGTAATTTGTGAGAAATTTAACTTAAAAACCTAATTAAAAGTTACAGAACCAATTATTTTTATTCATATAAAACCCTAAAATATTTACTCTTTTCCAGATATAGTTAAACAAGTTTTCCTTCCTCATTTAAAACTTTAAATATACTGGAAGTCATGGATAACATAAGTAATATAATCACAACTGTACACGAAGTGCTAGTGAATTATTAAATTTTTTTGGTTAAACAAGCGTTGAGAGACTTCCACCGATTTTGGAAGACACTGATCCATTTAGGTTAATTTCAATTAAGAAACACGCCAAACGAATTATCTTTGCACCAAAAACGGATGCTCCCTGGACCAAATTATCGTATTTTATAAATTTTATAATTATTTGAATGCAACAGAAGTCGGAGGAAGCCCCTCAACGCTCGTTTCACCAAATCAGTAATTATAACGAGTGTGCGTGTTGCAACCTCGCAATGTATATCTGTTTTTCTCGGGGGGAAATTTCAATATACGGATACCTCACTAACAACAATTTCTTAAAATACTAAAAGGAGCATATTTGTCTATGTTTGTAGAATACGCATCATGCATTTTTCAGTGCCAATTTATTTTCTGTGCACCAGGTTGGAATTTTGGATAAGAGGTAAAGGAATATATCCATGTTCTGAAATTTATCCGAAATATTTACTGAGGTTTCCATATATCCCTGAATAAATTGGATAAATTTCAGAACGCGGATTTCTTCCTTTCCATCTTTCTTCCAAATTCCAACCTTGTGAACACAAAAATTGGCACTGAAAGTACCTTTTCGTAAGCATGATGATGCGCATTTGACAAATCTGCTCTTTTTAGTATTTCAAGATATAATTGTCAGTGAAGAATCCGTATACTGAAATTTTCCCAATATTTCACTATCGAAGAAAAAGTTTAACCACTAACTATGAACGTTCAGTACTCGACTGGACTGTTCAATCTTGTGGCCTTCGTTAAACTGAGAAATGATTTTTAGCAAGATAAAAAAAAAAAAGCAGATTCATTATTAATTTTACTTGACATTTATCATAAACACACCATACTTTCATTATGGAAGTCAAATAGGGCAGAATTTAGGAGGATGTTGCTTTCCTCATCTTTACTACCACAAACGGACATAAAGATAGAGGTCCTGTGGTAGCATAAAGATGGGAATGCATTACTCTCCTTCCATATGCACAGTCACCACTATCCTAGTATGCGACAAGCAAGCCTGCCAACATACTGCAGTATGACACGTTTATGTGCTGGAAGGATTAATTAATAACAAAAGATAGTAATGCTAGCTAAACCACTTACAAATTATGATTGTTAGTATCCGAATCGAATTACATCTAGGCCTACAATAAACATTCTCACTGCAGCAAACATTACAGATACAATTACGCAGCGAGAATAGGTATTCAATGTTCAGTACACCACCGCCATTTCATAGCAACACCATATTGTATTTTCCCTGGACCAAGGGTACAATATGGCGTCACTACCAAGTGGCGGTGATGTGCTGGACATTACTCAGATTACACACAATATGTATTGTTCTTTAGGAATGTTGTGATGTGCCTGATCAGTTCTTGTTCCAGTTGTACTTACGTGGACTTGATTGTGATGCAGCGTTCCTGCTCATCCTTTCGTGTGTCTGTGAAGCGCGTCTCTCCAGCCTTAGCGCTGGCAATGATTCCAGCCTTGGACACCAGGGAGTCGGTCAGTGTCGACTTGCCGTGATCGACATGGGCGATCACAGACATATTACGGATATTTCTCTTTTTATCCATCATTACACGGATTTCATCTACAGTGAAGTTCACCTGCAAACACAATGTGCATAAGCACATAATCAAAGCGTTGTAACATATGGTTCCCACGTGTTCTAAAATGGTACCTACTGCATATTCGAGGTTACACGAATATTTAAACAAGACCCGGTAATAGATCATAATACACAAAAAAAATTCACTTACCATCTTCGAAAATTATACTATATTACTAAAAATTCGATAAAACCATCATTATTAGTCATAGTATACTAATTTAACATCTTTCACGATTCTGAAACAGTGCCAATTCCCATGTGGTAGGACATGGGCCACAAACTTGTATCTGAATCAGACGAAGAACTTTTCGTACAATCGCTTACGCTATGCAGTTTAATGTTCTTTAATTACCACGTAGCCTATCAGTTCATATTACAACAAACCATATTTTGTTTTAAATTATATGCAATCCCTGCTAAATAAAGAGTATCGGCTGATTAACTGACATTTCCTAGCTTGCAAGCTGTTGTGCAACCTGTTCTTTATGTCCGGAAAGCATTGTAATTAACGTATAATATTCACAACAAATTTAAAATATGTGTTTATTAACAACAGTTCTTCAAGATTAATTAAAAATAACTGAATTATAGCACTTACCATTTTGGATGTTAGCTGATTCCGGATACAAAGTCAATATTCTGTACGCCAACAATGGCGGACTCCCTGCGAAAGGACGAATGCCACGAATTGAAGAACGTCAACGAGACCTCTTTCTCTTTTAAAGAGAGAGCAGTTTGGTAGCGTTTCTGAGCGCTAACGCGATCGTTTCGGGAACTATTATTGCAACATTACCTGAAATACAGTCTCACAAGATTATGCATCGTATTTGAAATATATTTGAGACCGAGTGGAATTCTTTTTACCTGGGGATTTTCTTCCATTTATTCAATTTCATTGTCGTAAGAAGATTGCTTTTAATACCCATGCAATTATTAAAAAACTTCGAATATTAATTCAATATTGTCGGCAGGTAATTTAAAATTCTCATAAACTAAATATCAATATACCGTAGCACGATTATAACATAATAATAATATGTAATAGTAGAAAAAACATACTTATCATTTATCAAAAGTTTAAATTGTATCACTGGATTCTTGCAAAAATTCAACACTATTTAAAACCAGTAATATATTGTATTTCTGAAAGCGTCCACCTGTATAAAGCAAGTTATGAATGACCACGAAATTCGAATGTTGTTCATCGTTGTCATTGAACTGATCAGAACTCTTGTCTGACGTGAGAATGCTATTTCCCAGGCTGTAGGTTATGAAAAATTATATTATAAAAGATTCAATAGGAATAAGCCTACTGCATTACCATTTATATAATACCTAATCCCTAAATTTCATTGTTAATTTACATTATAGTTTTTTATTATTTCCCTCTGATCATATTTGTAAAATTATTATTTTATTCTGGATCTTAATGGTCAACAACAAATATAGTCGGACATAATAATAAAGGATTTAGAATTTTTCGTGAAGATTTTATATCAGTCTTTGCCGTTCTTCAACCAAACCTTCAGGTTCCAGACTTAAACAAATGATTCCATCTGGCATCAGCAAGATGGGGCTCCTCTTAATTACTCTGTTTCTATACGGGAATATCTGAATGAGGTGTTTCTTAATAGACGAATCGGAACACAGATTACACACAGGATAGAAACCGATGGCAGGCTTATGTGAGGGCGGCAATGAACCTCCGAGTTCTTTAAAAGCCATTTGCAAATAAGTAAGCTCCTTCTAACAGTATTGTCTTCATTTACGTTAGTTCATTTCTGTCCAGTATATATTTTTATTAAGTTATTTTACGACGCTTTATCAACATTTTTATGTTATTTACCGTCTGAATGAGATGAAAGTGGTAATGCCGGTGAAATGAGTCCGAGGTCCAGCATCGAAAGTTACCCAGCATTTGCTCATATGTCCAGTATAAATTTGAATTATATGTGGCTATTGTTTTCATGACGGGCTATTTATTTATCTATGGTGCTGAATGCTACGTCGTGACATAATTTCACAAAAAGCAGCAAAGTTTACTGGTTTACTAGACATAAAATATACCGGAGCTTTGCGTACATCACTGTAGGTTTATATCTAAGAACAAGGATATTTGGAATGTAACATTTGATATATCTTTTTAATCTTCCAATATAATTAACATGATTGTATAATCCACCGTTGTGCAGAAACGGTTGGCATGCCTGACAGTGAAACGAGGAGACCAGAGTTCAAATTCTGGTTGGGACAAGTTATCCGGTTGAGGTTTTTTCCTGGGTTTTCCCTCAATCCATTAAGAGCAAATGCTGGGTAATTTTCGGCGCTGGTCTCTGGATTCATTTCGCCGGCATTATCACCTTCATATCATTCAGACGCGAGATAAATATAGCAGTTGATAAAACGTCGTAAAGTAACTAATTAAAAGAACATGTATAATCGAATATATCGAATGATTTTTATCGAACACAATTATCGATACAACAAACATTCGAACTCCCATTGCATGGTATTTGATGGTATGCAAGCAATGATGCGGTGAAAACATTGCTCGATTATACAATATTCAAGTTGTTTATATTGGAAGATTAAAAAAAAAATACATCGAATGTTACATTCCAAGATATAGGGCCCTCAAGCAATGAGAGCAACAAAAGCTGTTCTGCAAACATGCGGATTGAGTTGTTGCTAGGATTGCCAACTTTTTTTGAATAAAATACGAGAGACTAAGGAATCGACAAAATTTCACATAAAAAATAGACAAATTATTCAGCTCAGTTACTAAAAAACAACTTTATTCTACACTTCTACAATTAGGTTTAAATTAAGAATATTTTGAGACAGATTTTGTTTCGCGTAATAGTTGAATTCGACTGAAGTTTTCAGCTCTGATTTGGTTAAATGTGTCGTGCACATGTTTCGAACATCTGTACAATTATTGTTCACGAGATGAAACACCCTCTTTGTATGAGAATTTTTTTCTTTCTCTTGTACAGAGGAGGGACCCGAAGGCTGACACTGAAGCTAGTCAGTTTTTCCAAATTTATAACATTAACATTGTTTAATTTTAAACGTGTGAGCACTAAAACCCATTTCTGGCAAGCATTACTTTCTACACTGCACATTTTAATGCATATCTTGAACAACAAAATTCATCATATAAATCATCATTCACGGCAAAATCAAACGTTTAGAATAAAAAAAAAATACATTATGCAAAAATAAGAGAGAAAAATGTTCGAAGAGAAGAATAATACGGGAGCTGGGAGACTGTTAAAAATTAGGGGCAAATATGGGAGATTCCGGGAAATACGGGAGGGTTGTCAACCCTCGTTTTTGCACAATAGTTTGAAAGGAATGTGTCCGAAATTAATTTGTGCAACACGTACTATTGCGTAACAGTTTGAAACGTGTTTGACAAGACGTACAATACAAAGTGATAAAAAATAATCTCTAGCCGATATAGCTTCCCTCACAATTGAACCCTTTGTTTGAATGAAAGGTGCAACTATTAATATTTTTAGTAGTTTCCCATCGTAAATAATAATTCTTTAGTCTACAGATGAACTTAGCTGAAGCTATTAGATTTTTATGACTAAATTACACTTTTTTTTTCAACCAGTCTTTCATCCTAACCCTCCGCTTCCTTTCTCGTTTTGAAGATATTTCTATTTCCGTAGCTCAAGGAATTACAATAAAATTGCTATAGTCGCGACGCTGTTATTCCCGGCGTGACGACTCCTCTTTGCTTACGTCTTAGGAAGTGAAGGCTCTATAAAGTCTAGGTATGTAGTATCGTTCGCCATTTTTGTTCTTTCGTTGCCGAGCTATCATACGAGGAATCTATTTGTCACACCGTTAAACATACTATGATAATAAATCAAACGCACTGTAATTCAGCAAATAATTGAGCGGCAAATAACGTCTTCGTATGCTTTCTGCGAACGCCAACGAAAGAGCAAATTATTTTTAACTGAAGTAGTATTAGTTAAGGTGTTGAAACTTAAAGAATTTGGCGGTATTTTAGTCTTTTTAGAGGAATCTGTCCCTTAATCGATAGTCCACGTTGAACCAACTTTTATATTAATAATTTATTTTATTTGTGTATAATTATGGCATTTGAAAATGGCGGGCGATTATATTAAGTATTTATCGAGCCTTAAGAAATGAATAACGTTTTCATAAGCGAATCACAAGACTCACACGTTTAAATGTAGCCGACCTGCAACGCGATTGGCTGCCGGAAATTAGAGCGACGGGACTATAAATAGGCAGCTTCTGAGGACATCATAATCTGATATCACAACTGAACTGAGGTTTGGAAAGAGTGGGTGAATAAAGAATGATGCTGAAACTGATTAGAAGGAGAAAAAGGAATTGGCTGGGTCACTGGCTGAGAAGAAACTGCCTACTGAAGGATGCACTGGAAGGAATAGTGAACGGGAGAAGAGTTCGTGTTAGAAGAAGATATCAGATGATAGATGATATTAAGATATATGGATCATATGGAAGACAGAAAATAGGAAAGATTGGAGAAAGCTGGGTTTGCAGTGAAAGACCTGCTCTTGGACAGAACACTAAATGAATGAATGGGTCCAAGCGGGATTTGATCGACGGCCGAATGCAGCCTCTGTTTTCACTTGCTAGAGAACAGAAAATGTTTAATTTAACATTTATCACAAAAATACTTTTCCAATTTTTGTCTTACCCGCAACAAATTCTAAAAATATTATTTAAAATGCATTAATAAAATTTAAAAAGTTTAAACAACATTCATTATGTAGGGTAATGTTCTTCATTTAAAGAATTCAAACATGAAATATTATATTGCATTATTTGAAGCAATATAGCAATTTTAAGTTAAAAACTGAGTAAGAATGTCCTACCCGAAATTATGGAATATCTGATATGTACAGTAGTTAGAAAAAAATAGGAGAGGAAATAAAGAAACCTATGTCATAAAATACAGGGTGATTCAGACAACCCGTAACAGTAATTTATTTCGGAAACTAGTGCATTACAATTTTCGAGACAAAAATATTTATTCTAAAGCACATGTGAACTTTCACTTAAGCTTGATTTCATCAATCAGTCCTGACAGGAAGAAGGGTCAGTGGCGTATTACTTTATAATTTAAAATGGGAGTCGTGGTCAAATATGATACCATTTGATAGAGCTCTTCAAAACAAACAACTTTCATAGGAAACGTTCTTATTGTTATGTTAAATGTTATGTTTTATTTAACGACGCTCGCAACTGCAGAGGTTATATCAGCGTCGCCGGATGTGCCGGAATTCTGTCCCGCAGGAGTTCTTTTACATGCCAGTAAATCTACTGACATGAGCCTGTCGCATTTAAGCACTCTTAAATGCCATCGACCTGGCCCGGGATCGAACCCGCAACCTTGGGCACAGAAGGTCAGGGCTATACCAACTTGCCAACCAGGTTTCCCACTCTTTCAATGAGAAAACGTACGAAAAGACAATACAATGGGTGATTCTGACCACCCTTAAGTCATTTATTTCGGAAACTAGTGCATTAAAATTTTCGAGACAAAAATATTTGTAACAAAAGCACATGTGAACTTTCACTTGAGCTTGATTTCAACAATCAGCCTTAATAGGAAGTAGGGTCAGTGGCGTATTACTTCAAAATTTCAAATGGGAGTCGGGGTCAAATAGGGTACCATTTGATAGGAGATTGTTTATGGTTTGTTAATATGCAACGAGTTATATACTACAGAGGGGCAGTATACCTTAGATAAGCGCTCCCTGCGGAGGCTGGCGGTACTATGGATCGTACCAAACCTGAGAGGATAAAAACATGGCGCAAGGAGTGCTTATCAAAGGTATACCACAGGCAACGAGTTATAATAATACTACGGGAGACTTTGAATAATCAGGTGTTTCCTAGTTTTCAATGAATGCTTTATTTCATATTCTTGTATGATACAGTTTCAATAATAGTATTTCACAACATATCTATTATTATTATTATTATTATTATTATTATTATTATTATTATTATTATTACTTATGTATTTATATTAACTGTAGACTTGGGTCAGTGGAAGAGCAGACCTTAACTTTGCCAGGTAAAATAAAATAATTTATTATTATTATTATTATTATTATTATTATTATTATTATTATTATTATTATTATTATTATTATTCGGTTAAATTGGAAAATATTCAAAGAAAATTTATTTCCTTATGTGCTTTTCGATTTATACCCAATTCCTCTGACTTTAACTATGAGATTACCTGTAAATATTTTAACTGTTGTAGCCTTTATTCTAGACGTCAAAATCTTGATTATCAATTTCTTTGCAAAGTTATCAATGGTGATATTAATTGTGAGTCTATCATAAACAACATCAGCCTTCGTATTCCTACAAAAGGTTTAAGATTTCAAAAAATTTTTTATAACAGAAATTCTAAATCACTTTCTCCAGTCTGCAGATGCATACAATATGCCAATTTGCATGGGCACAATTTAGATCCTTTTAAGGTATAGTTTCGCTTTGATTATTAGTATTTACTGTTCTTGTTATCTATTTTATTTATGTATGTTTTTGTTTATTTAAGATATTATTTATTTGTTTTTGCACCTTTGTATCTTTTGTTTGTGTATTGTGCTGAACTATAATTGGCCTCTGGCTGTTGTTCAGCACACAAATATTAATAATAAATAATAAATTATTATTATTATTATTATTATTATTATTATTATTATTATTATTATTATATTTTTCGGATACACCAATATTTAATTTAAACATTTCGCTATTGTTTTTGTAAAAAGCTGATTTATAAATAAATAGAGAAGTAATGGATTTCTAAAAATGTCTCATTTCCTTGGATTTAAATTAAATGTACCGTAAATCGTAATATTCGTTTCTGGATAATTAAACCTTCTCAATACAGGTTGCATTACCCCAGAGAATTATAAGATAAGACGAACTGAACTTAAGCGAAATATATATTTAATAAGTTTGTACCATCAAAAGTTTAGTATTTATTGTGTTTATAGGACCTACTCCAATTTTCTTTTTATTAATGCGTAGGGCTCTTTTTGTTAACAAAGAGGAAAGTCAGCACTTGCATCACACAAAATTTGTCATTATTACGTCAAATGTAAGAACAGTTTTATTCTGCAAAAGCCTCTGTCTAGTTGCGAGACACGTGTGAGATCAATATTTGTTTCAAATCATATTAGATTACACGATGTGTCCAAGCGAAAAGAAGTGTAGCGAGCTGTGGCTCCTGTTATTTCTGATAACAATGTTAACCGTAAGTATCTTATCGTTTCAATAAATGTTGTTGTTGTCTTCTAATGCCAGGCGTTTGACAATAAAGTCATTTGACCACTTGCACTCCAATATTTTTCAAAGATATTATCATGACCAGCCAATGAAGCACAGATTTTGAGGTGTTCCGAATCCATTTCTTGGTTTGAGTTGCACAATGGGCAGTTAGGGGACTGATATATTCCAATTCTATGCAGGTGTTTGGCCAAACAATCATGGCCTGTTGCCAATCTAAATGCAGCTGCAGACGATTTTCGTGGTAAATCTGGAATTAACTGTGGATTTTGATGCAGGCAGTTCCATTTTTTCCCTTGGGATTGTGTTATCAAATTTTGTTTGTTGAAGTCTAAGTATTTAGATTTAATAAATCTCTTCACAGAGTAATACGTAGATTTAGTAACAGGTCTGTAAGTAGCAGTGCTGCCCTTCTTTGCTAAAGCATCCGCATTCTCGTTTCCCAGGATTCCACAATGGGATGGTATCCATTGCAATACAATTCTTGTTTCAATAAATGTGGTGAGTTATGATTATGAGTAACTTTCTGTTAGTGTCATTCTTTAATTTTTATGTTGCGTGCTAAGAGGTTATTTGTAGTTTTAATAAATTGCAGTTTTCAAAAAGTGCCTGTGTTAATCCCATTTTCAAATGAATTTTTCTAAATAATTATTGGATTTTTTTTTCAATTTTCGCCACCACATTTCCTATATTTTACTCCTATTATTTACATACGTCATCTCTCTTAAAATCACTTGGTGAGCACTGAATTACATGATTTTATATTAGGTTAGATTAGCTGTAAGGTAATTAAATTTGTGACGAAGCCAACAATTATGTATTTTCCTTTTGCCGAATACATTCATCCGTGTTTAGGTGCTTTGGTTTGGTTGTATTGAGTGTACTTGTCGTTTAATATCTGGGCTATATTTAGTGAAACTAATAAAACATAGGCCTACAGCTGTTATAAAACGTGAAGTTTTGTGTGTATTTTACTTTTTATTTATTAACATAGGCTTAATATGTAACTCAATTTACAATAATACTGTACTAACTTCATCACAGTCATTTCCTACAACATTCGAGCCACGCCCCTTTGTTTTGACCAAACAAAACATGGCGGACTAACGTTCAATTGTCTTCAACTAGAAGGAGCTGTAGCATCTCTATAGTACATAACTCGTTGTTAATATGCCTAGTGCATAGAAGCCTTGATAAATTCCTACCTTTAGTTATAACACTGCTCATTTGGAGAAAAATCGTGTAGTCTAATATGATTTGAAACAAATATTGATCTCACACGTCTCGCAACTAGACAGAGGCTTTTGCAAAATAAAACTGTTCTTACATTTGACGTAATAATGACGGTATGATTGAATGTATAATCATAAATCATTAACTAGAAAATATTATATGAAAAGTGTAATTATTTAAAATACTTACTTACTTACAAATGGCTTTTAAGGAACACGAAGGTTCATTGCCGCCCTTACATAAGGCCGCCATCGGTCCCTATCCTGTGCAAGATTAATCCAGTCTCTATCATCATATCCCACCTCCCTAAAATCCATTTTAATATCATCCTCCCATCTACGTCTCGGCCTCCCTAAAGGTCTTTTTCCCTCCGGTCTCCCAACTAACACTCTATATGCATTTCTGGATTCGCCCATACGTGCTACATGCCCTGCCCATCTCAAACGTCTGGATTTCAAGTTCCTAATTATGTCAGGTGAAGAATACAATGCGTGCAGTTCTGTGTTGTGTAACTTTCTCCATTCTCCTGTAACTTCATCCCGCTTAGCCCCAAATATTTTCCTAAGCACCTTATTCTCAAACACCCTTAACCTATGTTCCTCTCTCAGAGTGAGAGTCCAAGTTTCACAGCCATATAGAAGAACCGGTAATATAACTGTTTTATAAATTCTAACTTTCAGATTTTTGGACAGCAGACTGGATGATAAGAGCTTCTCAACCGAATAATAACACGCATTTCCCATATTTATTCTGCGTTTAATTTCCTCCCGAGTGTCATTTACATTTGTTACTGTTGCTCCAAGATATTTGAATTTTTCCACCTCTTCGAAGGATAAATCTCCAATATTTATATTTCCATTTCGTACAATATTCCCGTCACGAGACATAATCATATACTTTGTCTTTTCGGGATTTACTTCCAAACCGATCGCTTTACTTGCTTCAAGTAAAATTTCCGTGTTTTCCCTAATCGTTTGTGGATTTTCTCCTAATATATTCACGTCATCCGCATAGACAAGAAGCTGATGTAACCCGTTCAATTCCAAACCCTGCCTGTTATCCTGAACTTTCCTAATGACATATTCTAAAGCGAAGTTAAAAAGTAAAGGTGATAGTGCATCTCCCTGCTTTAGCCCGCAGTGAATTGGAAAAGCATCAGATAGAAACTGATCTACACGAACTGTGCTGTATGTTTCACTGAGACACATTTTAATTAATCGAACTAGTTTCTTGGGAATACCAAATTTAATAAGAATATCATATAATACTTCCCTCTTAACCGAGTCATATGCCTTTTTGAAATCTATGAATAACTGATGTACTGTACCCATATACTCCCATTTTTTCTCCATTATCTGTCGAATACAAAAAATCTGATCAATTGTCGATCTATTACGCCGAAAACCGCACTGATGATTCCCAATAATATCATCTACGTACGGAGCTAATCTTCTCAAAAGAATATTGGACAAAATTTTGTACGACGTCAACAAAAGTGATATTCTTCGAAAGTTACCACAATTGGTTTTGTCCCCCGTCTTAAAAATAGGTACAATTATGGACTCCTTCCATTATTCTGGTACAATTTCCTTTTCCCAAATAGCAACTACAAGTTTATAAATTTCGCTATATATTGCACTTCCACCCTCTTGTATTAATTCTGCTGGAATTTGATCGATACCTGGAGACTTGTACTTTTTCAGATTTTCTATAGCAATTTCGACTTCTGAAAGCGTGGGTTCGGATATAAATGGCTCAGAAGTTTGTATTTCAATTTCGTTCCGATCATTTCTATTTGGCCTATGTACATTTAGTAGTTGCGCAAAATAGTTTTTCCATCTGTTTAGGACTGATGGAGAGTCTGCAAGCAAGTCACCATTCTCATCCTTGACCACGTTTACCCTTGGCTGATATCCGTTCTTAAATTCATTTATACCCTTATATAAATCTCTAATGTTTTTATTCTTACTACTTGTTTCTACCTCATTCAGTTTTTCCTTCAAGTAACCTCTCTTTTTATTCCTAAGTGTACGACTTGCTTCCCGTCTTTCATTGAAATAATTATCTCTCTTCTCCTCAACTGGATCCTGTAAGAATTTCAATTTTGCCTGTTTCCTTCTTTATACTATCATGCAACAATCTTAATCAAACCACGGTTTCTTTTTCTTAGTTTCATAATAACCTATGCTCTGCTCAGCTGCAATTTTGATACTATCTCTGATATTTTCCCACACGCTATTAACATCTTATTCTTTCTCAACTTCGTCGGAACTTTCTAAAGTGACAAATCTATTCGAAATTTCGACCTGATAATTTTGCTTAGTTTCCTCGTCCTTTAATTTCAAAATATTGAATTTAGTAATATTAACTTGTTGCTCTACTCGCTTGGCTACTGATAGTCTTTCTCTTAATTCTCCAATTACCAAATAATGGTCAGAATTTCAGTCTGCACCCCTGAAAGTTCGAATGTCTAGTATACTAGTATGTCTCCGTTTATCTATCAAGATGTGATCTATTTGGTTGTGTGTCAATCCATCTGGAGAAGTCCAAGTATATTTATGTATATCCTTATGGGGGAATGTTGTACTTTTGACAATTAAATTTTTCGATGTGGCAAAGTTGACTAATCTAACTCCATTGTCACTACTAGTTACGTGTAAGCTCTCTTTTCCAATAGTTGGTCTAAAAATATCCTCCCGTCCTACTTTAGCGTTGAAATCCCCCAATAAAATTTTCATGTGATATCTAGGTAACTGATCAAAAGTATGTTCCAATTCCTCATAGAACTATCCTTCATATGGTCGTCTTTCTCTTCTGTAGGGGCGTGAGCATTTATAACTATGATGTCACATCATCTACCCTTAAGTACTAAATATGATAACCTGTCACTGATAAATTCGACCTTTTTTACTGCTGATTTTATTCTTTTATAAACAAAGAATCCTGTTCCTAATTGGTGTTTATTGTTTCCTTCCCCATAATACAACAAGTAATCTCCTATTTGTGATATGCCATTCCTATCTAACCTAACCTCTTGTACTCCCAAGAAGTCTATTCTATATCTAGCTAGTTCTTTAGCTACTAATCTTACCCCTCCTGTTCTATAAAGACTAGTTACGTTCCAAGTGCCAAATCTCAAAACCTTATTCCTTTGCTGTGGTTGTGCCAGAGAATCAATCCTATTCCGAGGCTTATTGTAGGGATTCGTAACACGCTGTTTTTTTTACGGTGATGGGTTGTTAGCCATTCTCCCAACCCCCAAGCTGGAGGACCACCCCTTATCGGCTGTCCACGACTGCTTATTCAATATATTCGCAGCTACCCTCCATATTTGGAGGCCGTCTCCTCTATCCGCAACCTGAGGACGCGCCATGCCGTGGTGATAGGGACCCACCATACATGATTATTTTAAATACTAGTACATAAAATTAAAGAAATGACGTTTAGGTAGACTATTCTGTCTCTTGTGCCGTCATTTCACTACTTTTTTATGAACAGTTGTCCGACATACAGTAGGACTTCACGTCTGGCCAGCCTCTTGAACTCAATGGAGAAAGAAATCAAGGGAGAAATAGAATAAAAAAGAACATCACAATTTTATATAATTCAACATTATTTATTTACCTTCACCAACACTCAAAACTCTACACAGAAATAAAAATATACTTTATTCAGTTACTCTCCGCTGTGAGAAACAAAACAATACTGCTAGCTAATTTATATACATAGGTGCGCGGTTCTACTTCTTTGGTCCCTTGCAGCCGCGTTCGTGGACGGCGACTCGGTCAGGGTTGAAGGTGCGGCCACAGCCCTTGCCGCAGGAGACTAGGGACTGTAGGTGCTCCTGCCATATGGCGTCCATTGTAGCTTTGAAGTCCATGTTGCCAGTAGCTGCAAATCAAGTTGCATTTCCTGAATTATTGCCAACACAAAAATTACTTTGATGAAGGATACACTATGCAATTTTATACACTTCTCGTCCGTGGTCAAGTGGTTAGCCTCTCTGCCTTCCACCGTGGCTACCCGGATTCGATATCCGTCTGGGTAATTAAGGAAATTGTGATGGGAAAAGGGGATGCGAGGGGTTATTATTAGGCTTCTCCCGTTTCCCCTTACAATTATCATTCCACCAGTACTCCAAAATCACCTTCACTCTGCGAGATCCCGAGCCAGGTCTCCAGAACAAATAAAAATGACTGAGAACTGTACACATTTGTGTTTAATAGAGACTTAAATTTAAGGGTTATTTCCTTTTTAGGGGGTGTTTAACACAATAAAATTTTATCTGATGCAAGGAGTTAGATTTTTCTGGTATTTAAATGGGAATATTGATTTGCTTCGAGGGAAATAATTTATTTTAGGTCGACGTTTTTCATTAATCTATACTAATAATAAATCTGTAGCCGAAATTTTTCTGGTAATTTTCGATTTTCCAAAAATAATTGGTCCTAACATATATAATTAACTACCCTGAAACCGAAAATCGCTTTTTTGAAATTTTTGTTTGTATGTCTGTCTGTCTGTATGTTTGTTACCTTTTCACGCGATAATAGCTGAACGGATTTCGATGAAAATTGGAATATAAATTAAGTTCGTTGTAACTTAGATTTTAGGCTATATGGCATTCAAAATACATTATTTAAAAGGGGGGGGGGTTAAAAGGAGGTCTGAAATAAATAAATCGAAATATCTCGCTTATTATTGATTTTTCTGAAAAATGTTACATAACAAAAGTTTCTTTAAAAATAATTTGCGATAAGTTTTATTCCCTGAAAAATGTTGATAGGACTGATATTTAATGAGATAAATGAGTTTAAAAATTAAAATAACTGCCATCTAAGGCCGTGTAATGAATTAAAAAACAAATGACTTCGTCTATAAGGGGCCTTGGACAGCAACAATCGAAAGCTATGAAAGATAGCCTACAGATAATGTTTCTGCGTTTCTATGAAGTAATATTGGAAGCTAAATTAACCGATTTGTATAATTAATTATTAATTCACCATTGGAAAGTGTAGTTTCTCTAGATGGACATAATGCTATAATGTTATCACAGTAACTTCTGAGTGAATTGAGGACAGGTAAGATTAAAATAGATTCTTATGCACAGAAAACTTGATAGGCTATTCTGTATATTCGTTTCCTGTATTTCCTAAACTAATTTTTATGACCAAATGAGTTGTCTCTGGATCAAAATGATCGTATTTTAATTTTTTTATTCAATTTAAATTAAGTAACATATTAAACGATTTATCCTTCTATCAAACACGAATGTTCCCTGGATCAAATGCCCTATTTTAATTATATAATTACTTTATATTTATTTCTAACGGGTGCAGCGGAGCGCACGGGTACGGCTAGTGATGGAATATAGAGAACATAACTTTTTGGATGTCGTGCCTTCAGGTGAGAATTGGCGGCAAGGAAGGAATACTTGCTCGCTGAGACCGTGACAAATCACTGATCAGGAACTGAATATTAATGTTCACTCCGGTTTTATTTACAGCTCTTTCTTTCTTACCATTTTGTATATTTGATCATTCCATCCCGGGCAGCACAATGGGCCCACTCAAGAGGCCTACGTGTTAGAGCAGTCCCATCCCGTGCCCCTCCTCTTAAGGAGAATTAGTATAATACAGAGAATAATTAATCTGGAAATTTCCATATTGTTAATTGTTCCGTTGATAGTAAGATTAAGGTACCATCTAGTTTATATATGTCATGAGGGTGTTTGGGGGACACGGAGGTAGATCTCCATGATTTCTTGATCTCGGCACTAGAACGAGGTAGTGTAGTCGGCACCCCCCGACCGTCTTGAAATAGAGGGAAAATGGGAGGAGAAATTAAAAAGGTACGCGAAAACGCGTCCTTATAGAGGGGAGTTGGGGCCGAGAGAAACTGAATGTGTGAGCTCCAAGCTTGTTGGTCACTTGTCTCACTCCAGGTTTCGCTGCTTCATTGAAGGAACTCTAGAAAATTTTGAAGGAGAAAAGCCGAAAATGGACGTAATCTCTTAGGTACCACTTACTGGGAGGAGGGGGATGCGTTCGCAAAGCTGACTAGCAGACGGAGAAAGAAATGGCGAAAGTGTAAGTCTGCATATTACCCCCGGGAAAGAACTGGTATTCAATTTTATAGGAGGCTGAGTAAACCTCGGAGCCATTGTGGAAGTTTACCAACGAGAAAAATTCCACCACCACTCGGGATTGAACCTAGGACTTTCCAGTCCGTAATCAGTTGCTCTACCGACTGAGTACTCGGCCTCCTCCCTTGCTAGTAGCCAACAATAATATCTATAAAATATTACAGATCTGTTACTAAATCTACGTATTCCTCTGTGAAACGATTTATTAAATCTGCATACTTAAACTTCAACAAACAAAATTTGATAACACGATCACAAGGGAAAAAATGGAACTCTCTGCATCATAATCCACAGTTAATTCCCGATTTACCACGAAAATCGGCTGCATTTAGATTGGCAACAGGCCATGATTGTTTGGCCAAACACCTGCATAGAATTGGAATATATCAATCCCCTAACTGTCCATTGTGCAACTCAAACCAAGAGATGGATTCGGAAATCTGTGCTTCAGTGGCTGGCCATGATAATATCTTTGAAAAATATTGGAGTGTAAGAGGTCAAATGACTTTATTGTCAAAAGCCTGGCATTAGAAAACAACAAACAACATATCTATAAAATAGTATATATTTTCCCTTCACGGATTATAAATAGGTTTATTATTATTATTATTATTATTATTATTACTACTATCATTTATGAAAGTTATAAATTTGCAAGTCAGAGTTTGATGTTAAATTTGTAATTTTATTAATCTTATCAGCTGTAATATTAAGGTGCTGCAATCTTGTGATATGCTTGCTTATGAAATTGTCACTTTGGAGAATTAGATAAGAACGTCTGGTATTCCAACAAAGATTATAATTTTTTCTAAACAAGTTCATTATCTATAAGAATATTTCTATTTATTTCATTAGCACACGCGACTGGAATGAATGACTAGGAATTGAGGTGGGTGTGCATCTATGAATTTGTCTACTGATATTCACAGATTTTGGCTGGCAAAAATATTCAAGGACTGGTTAAAATATTATTACGAGCTTCATAATATCTTTACTGTGAATTTAACTAATTGTGCAACTTCATAGGATAAACCAACAAAACATGGTCTCAAACCAGGCCTGGACAGAGACCCAGGGGCCCTAGGCAGTTATCAGAGTTGGGCCCCATTTTTGGCAATTTAGCAATAAACAAATTTTACTTTTATTTTTTATTTATATAACGCACTTCGACTTCAGAAAATAGACAAACAGACTTATAAATTAAATAGACAGGTACCAACTATACCTTTTTATGCATTATAATTTTTACATTTATAATTACAAGATTAGATTACCACGCGACGAACTTTATTCTCTGCAAAGGAAAGGATGACCTCACTATAGTCCACAGACTCCTTTACTTCTGACTCTATGTACAGCACAGAGAGTGATTTAAGCCTGTTCTGTTCTGTGGTAGATCTTAAATGACTCTTTACTCTCCACAGTCTTCCACAGTGTTCTAGAACATTCGACAGTTTTTCCGCAGTATTCCAGGACTTTCGAGAATTGTCTAAAAGCGTACAATATCGAAATATCTAGGTAGAACCTTCGTTCCTGTACTGCTATACACTAGCGTTCAAAGATATCTGACCTTCAACTTTCTGATCGTGTAAGCGAACTTTCTAACCACGGGAAAAGTCAGAACCAACGAGCACAGAATACATAGAGTAGACACTAGCATCTTAATACCATTGGACGGAGTGAAGCCGGTTTGATGGACCTGACGCCATCTTGTTGCTATCAAAACATTGCAAAATAGCTATTACGTTATAGAAGATCTTATGATAATAGGAATTCCATATGTCTCTAATTTCCTGGAGGACTCACACTTTCTTGTTTGTTTCGTAATACAGAATCGCTAGGCACGTATTTTGAGCAAAAATTGCAAAACTGTCATCGATAAATCACACATATACTTACTTACTTACTTACAAATGGCTTTTAAGGAACCCGAAGGTTCATTGCCGCCCTCACATAAGCCCGCCATCGGTCCCTATCCTGTGCAAGATTAAGCCAGTCTCTATCATCATACCCCACCTCCCTCAAATCCATTTTAATATTATCCTCCCATCTACGTCTCGGCCTCCCTAAAGGTCTTTTTCCCTCCGGTCTCCCAACTAACACTCTATATGCATTTCTGGATTCGCCCATACGTGCTACATGCCCTGCCCATCTCAAACGTCTGGATTTCAAGTTCCTAATTATGTCAGGTGAAGAATACAATGCGTGCAGTTCTGTGTTGTGTAACTTTCTCCATTCTCCTGTAACTTCATCCCGCTTAGCCCCAAATATTTTCCTAAGCACCTTATTCTCAAACACCCTTAACCTATGTTCCTCTCTCAGAGTGAGAGTCCAAGTTTCACAGCCATATAGAAGAACCGGTAATATAACTGTTTTATAAATTCTAACTTTCAGATTTTTGGACAGCAGACTGGATGATAAGAGCTTCTCAACCGAATAATAACACGCATTTCCCATATTTATTCTGCGTTTAATTTCCTCCCGAGTGTCATTTACATTTGTTACTGTTGCTCCAAGATATTTGAATTTTTCCACCTCTTCGAAGGATAAATCTCCAATATTTATATTTCCATTTCGTACAATATTCCCGTCACGAGACATAATCATATACTTTGTCTTTTCGGGATTTACTTCCAAACCGATCGCTTTACTTGCTTCAAGTAAAATTTCCGTGTTTTCCCTAACCGTTTGTGTATTTTCTCCTAACATATTCACGTCATCTGCATAGACAAGAAGCTGATGTAGCCCGTTCAATTCCAAACCCTGCCTGTTATCCTGAACTTTCCTAATGGCATATTCTAAAGCGAAGTTAAAAAGTAAAGGTGATAGTGCATCTCCCTGCTTTAGCCCGCAGTGAATTGGAAAAGGATCAGATAGAAACTGACCTATACGGACTCTGCTGTATGTTTCATTGAGACACATTTTAATTAATCGAACTAGTTTCTTGGGAATACCAAATTCAATAAGAATATCATATAATACTTCCCTCTTAACCGAGTCATATGCCTTTTTGAAATCTATGAATAACTGATGTACTGTACCCTTATACTCCCATTTTTTCTCCATTATCTGCCGAATACAAAAAATCTGATCAATAGTCGATCTATTACGCCGAAAACCGCACTGATGATCCCCAATAATTTCATCTACGTACGGAGTTAATCTCCTCAAAAGAATATTGGACAAAATTTTGTACGACGTCAACAAAAGTGATATTCCTCGAAAGTTACCACAGTTGGTTTTGTCCCCCTTTTTAAAAATAGGTACAATTATGGACTCCTTCCATTGTTCTGGTACAATTTCCTTTTCCCAAATAGCAAGTACAAGTTTATAAATTTCGCAATATAATGCACTTCCACCCTCTTGTATTAATTCTGCTGGAATTTGATCGATACCTGGAGACTTGTACTTTTTCAGATTTTCTATCACAATTTCGACTTCTGAAATCGTGGGTTCGGGTATAAATGGCTCAGCAGTTTGTATTTCAATATCATCCCGATCATTTCTATTTGGCCTATGTACATTTAGTAGTTGCGCAAAATAGTTTTTCCATCTGTTTAGGATTGATGAAGAGTCTGCAAGCAAGTCACCATTCTCATCCTTGATCACGTTTACCCTTGACTGATATCCGTTCTTAAATTCCTTTATACCCTTATATAAATCTCGAATGTTTTTATTCTTACTATTTGTTTCTACCTCATTCAGTTTTTCCTTCAAGTAACCTCTCTTTTTATTCCTAAGTGTACGACTTGCTTCCCGTCTTTCATTGAAATAATTATCTCTATTCTCCTCAACTGGATCCTGTAAGAATTTCAATTTTGCCTGTTTCCTTCTTTCTACTACCATGCAACAATCTTCATCAAACCACGGTTTCTTTTTCTTAGTTTCATAATAACCTATGCTCTGCTCAGCTGCAATTTTGATACTATCTCTGATATTTTCCCACACGCTATTAACATCTAATTCTTTCTCAACTTCGTCGGAACTTTCTAAAGTGGCAAACCTATTCGAAATTTCGACCTGATAATTTTGCTTAGCTTCCTCGTCCTTTAATTTCAAAATATTGAATTTAGTAATATTAACTTGTTGCTCTACTCGCTTGGCTACTGATAATCTTTCTCTTAATTCTCCAATCACCAAATAATGGTCAGAATTACAGTCTGCACCTCTGAAAGTTCGAATATCTACTATACTAGTATGTCTCCGTTTATCTATCAAGATGTGATCTATTTGGTTGTGTGTCAATCCATCTGGAGAAGTCCAAGTATATTTATGTATATCCTTATGGGGGAATGTTGTACTTTTGACAATTAAATTTTTCGATGTGGCAAAGTTGACTAATCTAACTCCATTGTCACTACTAATTGCGTGTAGGCTCTCTTTTCCAATAGTTGGTCTAAAAATATCCTCCCGTCCTACTTTAGCGTTGAAATCCCCCAATAAAATTTTCATATGATATCTAGGGAACTGATCAAAAGTATGTTCCAATTCCTCATAGAAGCTATCCTTTAGATAGTCGTCTTTCTCTTCTGTAGGGGCGTGAGCATTTATAACTATGATGTCGCACCATCTACCCTTAAGTACTAAATACGATAACCTGTCACTGATAAATTCGACCTTTTTTACTGCTGAGTTTATTCTTTTATGTACAAAGAATCCTGTTCCTAATTGGTGATTATTGTTTCCTTCCCCATAATACAACAAGTAATCTCCTATTTGTGATATGCCATTCCCATCTAACCTAACCTCTTGTACTCCCACAAAGTCTATTCTATATCTAGCTAGTTCTTTTGCTACTAATGTTACCCCTCCTGTTCTATAAAGACTAGTTACGTTCCAAGTGCCAAATCTCAAAACCTTATTCCTTTGCTGTGGTCGTGCCAGAGAATCAGTCCTATTCCGAGGCTTACTGTAGGAATTCGTAACAAGCTGTTTTTTACGGTGATGGGTTGTTAGCCCTTCGCCCAACCCCCAAGCTGGAGGACCACCCCTTATCGGCTGTCCACGACTGCTTATTCAATATATTCGCAGCTACCCTCCATATCTGGAGGCCGTCTCCTCTATCCGCAACCTGAGGACGCGCCATGCCGTGGTGATAGGGACCCACCATACATGGAAATCACACATATACATATTTAAATTGACAGGTCTTCAAATTGCAGTATGGTATTGAATAGGTACTCTGGAAGGTTAAACAAACAATAATGATATAAAGGAAGTTAACAGTTTGACCTTATTTTGCTACTAGTCCAATAAAAATGCTAACCTATAATAATTACTTTTATAGGTTGATCCATTTGCTTCGATTTAATAATGCAACTTGCTTCTTAACGCAAATTATCATTCTCTTCTTTTGCCAGTATTTCGTATAGATGTCCCGATTTTGTTTAGAGAAAAAGTGGAATGCTCTTAATTATATAATATTTGATAAGCTCTTCTTTTATAGTATATAATTAGATTATAACGGCGAACAAAAGTCAAGTTTTATTACCAAGTGGGTCAAGTTAGATCACGACCGAGTTAATGAAGCTACTAAGTCTGCAAAGCATAAGTCTGATTTCGTGATTATAAAAATTAATTGCAATAATATTAATACACTATTTATTTTTCTTCATCAAACGAATACGTGCATTCGGTTGAAGAGAAACCTCGTTACACCCATTTTCTATAGCACGCGACACAAACTTCCAACATGGGTTGTTAGGTTAGCTTCGCTTGTAAATGCTAAGTCTACAAAGCATAAGTCTGATTTCGTGATTATAAAAATTAATTACAATAATATTAATACACTATTTATTTTTCTTCATCAAACGAATACGTGCATTCGGTTGAAGAGAAACCTAGGTACACCCATTTTCTACAGCACGCGACACAAACTTCCAACATGGGTTGTTAGGTTAGCTTCGCTCGTAAATGCTAAGTCTACAAAGCATAAGTCTGATTTAGTGATTAAAAAATTAATTACAATAATATCAATACACTAATCCTTTCTCTTAATCAAACTAATACGTGAACAATACGAATCTAACCGACTAACCTAGGCTAAATAATTCATTATCTACCGGTAGTAAGTACATTTTACACATGCATATTTACCTGTTAAAAGTTATTCCAGGAATTTTTTTTTTTTTTTGGAAACCTGTTTGTGCAGCCATACGCAGCACATGTGGGCATATTGAAATTAGTTCATTTATTAATGAAAACAACGATGCAACATCACAATCAACTGCCCATGTGCTAACCGGGAGCCCAATGTTTTTTATAGCATCATAATGGCGACTGTCCACAAAAGCGGCTTCACCTCCAAGCTGTTCATGTCTACTCTATGCATTCTGTGCTCGTTGGTCAGAACCATATAATTATATAAAAATAGACAACTTTGAAATAGTTCCGCTAGTTTTCAATAGATGTCCCTATTATTGGTACGGGTAAAAACGTAGGCTACTTGGGAAAATGTTGGCGTAGATTAAGTATAAATTATTCTCACAATTGACAGTATCGACGATTTCCCGCTAAATCTAATGTTTTTTTTTAACAATCGTTAGAAGGAGATGAAAATTTTAATTTTATATTTCCGGTATATTTATGTACTATTGGCGACACTGACTGTTACCTTCGCCATCTAGTCATAGAACCAATAACTAAACTGAGAATGATTCTATCCGGCATCGGAACTAGAATCCGGTGTGACTTAGTGGATAAAGCATTAGCACGTAGACCTGAAAACTTGGGTTCGAGTCTCGGTGCCGGAGAGAATTTTTCTTCGTTCTACCTATTCTTCACCATAAGGTAGTGGAATTTCTGCACGGAAATATCGTGTGTACTTCGGTACATCATCATACTTATTTAATAATTTACCAGACATATTGATATATAAAATGAATTGTAAATTAAAAATAGTAAAATAGGCCTAACTCTCGTCTCCGTCTGGTCTTGAACCCAGTGCTTCTTCTATACTGACACACCCAACTTAGCTCATTATGATTTTTCCTTCCTTACACATTTTGCACTCGACAGAATATGATCTTTAGTCCTCTAGGAAAATGAGAACTTTACACACTAGATAGACACGTGGTGGGACTCGCGTGACGTGGAGTTGGCCTCCACCTTAGACAACACAGGACATTACGTTCACAACGAGTGAACACCCTTGGCCTAAACTGGATTTCAATTAATGGCCGTGGGTTGCATATATTGTTATGACCGTTAAGTAAAGAAGTAAGAACTTCATTGTGAATGTTATGGCTTCAGAATTTGATTCCAGGTTCCGTATGGAACAATCAGAGCCACTTTAGATGTGATTACTGGATGAGTATACTTACATTTCTTCTTTTTTTTTAGCTGATTAATTATTTAATGAAGCTGTATAAACTAGTAGGTTATTTAGCATCGATGGGATTGGATGTTTGGCGAGATGAGGCCGAGGATTCGCCATGGATACCTGACATTCGTCTTACGGTTGGGAAAACCTCGGAAAAACCAAACCAGATAAACAGTCCGAGTGGAAATCGAACCCGATCCCGAACGCAACTCCGAATCAGCAGGCAAGCGCCTTATGCGACTGAACTACGCCGGTGGTCACGTTTCTTCTTATTAAAAATAAATATTGCATGACGACTGTTGATTTAATACCACAAAACTTATCTCACAAAGGAAATGTCTTTTTAATTTAATTAAACGTTAATCAGAAAATAAACAGTTCAGTATCAGAAATTGAAAAACTCACATTGTATGTACAGATTATTAAAATTCTCTGAATTTATTTGAGTTACACGTCTGCTTTTTTTAAAGTAAATTTCTGCATTTTCACAGCGACCGGCGTGGCTCAGTCGGTTATGGCTCTTGCCTGCCGGTCTGAAGTTGCGCTCGGGCGCGGGTTTGATCCCCGCTTGAGCTGATTACCTGGTTGGGTTTTTTCCGAGGTTTTCCCCAACCGTAAGGTGAATGCCAGATAATCTATGGCGAAGCCTCGGCCTCATCTCGCCAAATACCATCTCGCTATCACCAATCTCATCGACGCTGAACAACCTCGTAGTTGATACAGCGTCGTTAAATAACCAACTAAAAAATTCTGTATTTTCACATTCATTACTTGACAATTTAGATTTGAAAGAAACGCTTGGTAGCAAAAAAAAAAAAAAAATAAATAAATAAAAAAAAAATAAAAAAAATAAATAAATAAATAAATAAATAAATAAATAAATAAATAAATAAATAAATAAATAAATAAATAAATAAATAAATAAATAAATAAATAAATAAATAAATAAATACGGTAATGAATTTGTGCCCCTCAGGCTCACTCATTCTGGTATGGCTCTTCAGTATATTTCTATTACAGATTTTAACACATTTTCTCAGATTTTTAACGACCTGCAACAAATGAGGAGTGTGAAAAATAAATTATTTGTTACAAATTCGCATTTCTTGTTCAGTCAAGCCGATAACCTGGACAAATAGCTTACCGACCGAGCCACATTATCTAGAATAAACCTTAAAGAAATTGGGAACAAGTGAGACGGTGCAAGGTGAAGAACCTCAGAAAGCCATCGATCCAGTGAAGGAGCGACCAGATCTGCATTATGAATGGCAGGACAGCTCCACGCATTTTTATTTCCTTCCGCATGTGCTCACGCGATGGGGCTGAAACCGAATGCACATAATTCAATACCGCAATCACGACAGAGACCAGGTTCAAATTTTGTCGAGTGTCAAGTGGAACTTGTAAGGGACAAAACTAATACGGAGGAAAGTTTCTCCTGGGCGCCTCCATTTATAATAAATTAAAGGAAATAAAATTAAAACTAATGCCATGACGATGAGACTATGTAATTAGTGTGTGCGCTTTCCAACTAAGAAACCCGTTTTTCGATTCCAAGCGCGGGCAACGGAAGAAATTTATCTTTCGTCCACGAGACTTTGTACATTTTCTTTTGGTTGTCCTGTGATGTCTCAGCGGTGGCCTTGTGTCTAATAAAACTTACTACTTACAAATGGCTCCGGGAGGTTCATTGCCATCCTCACATAAGCCGGCCATGGTCCCTACCCTGAACAAGATTATATATTATATAGTTTTATAAAAAGTGCAAATTACACAGAAGCCTATTTATTTTTATGACAGTAAGTGTACATAGTTACTACTGAAAGGTGTCAAAACTTGGATTTATTGGTGGATGAACAATGAGACCCATTATTCTGGTCTGTCTACTTTAGAAGCAACGGAACTACCAAGTATCTCACTAGTAGATAGCTACAGTTCGTCGTATTGACTAGAGTTCATTACTCTGCTATAAATCTGTCTCCGAAGGGAGGAATGGCGTGCTATGCTTCATCCTTACTTTTGGGAGAGATATTGATTTTATAGTTTTAAACTGAAGGGTTTTGAAAAAAAAATAGGACCATAGTCTAAAAATGCAAATTTGAGATATTAAGCATATGTGAGCGTATTGTAGCGGCCATCTACTAAATTAGTTGTTAGGGGAAAAACACCATAGGCCTATGTTATAGGAGCGGAAATTTTCAGTGGTTTTCATAGAACAACCATAGTCCAAAGACTTTTTTGTGAAAACAGCCATTGCCCAGCCAGGACGATGGTAGCATTTACAAATAGCCCATTCATATCATCTTGAAACAGTTATCCATACAACTCGCCCTGGGTGGAGTAGGCGGTATAGCGCTGGCCTTCTGTGCCCAAGGTTGAGGGTTCGATTCCGGTCCAGGTCGATGACATTTAAATGTGCTTAAATGCGACAGGTCCATGCCAGTAGATTTACTGGCATGTAAAAGAACTATTACGGGACTAAATTCCGGCACACCGGCAACGCGAGCGGCAGTTGCGAGCGTCATTAAATAAAAAAACATAATTTTAGTTTGATTTCATCCATACAATTTTAAATTATAGTAGATTGGCAGTACTGCTCTTACATACGCGGCAAAAACCACCTCAGTGAAAAATACTTCAGCACGTGAATTGCTGTATTAGTTATGGAGTCATCTTTAGGTGCAGAAGTAACCCCATGGAAGAAACGTAAGCAACGAAAGGAGAAGAAACAGGATATAATAAAGAAAAATAAGATCATAGGAAAGGGGCACTTCAGCCACAACAGAGTATTTTTTCTTAAAACAACCATTGTCAACAGTTACCTGCATATACATAAATATATTTCTATGAGGCAATATGTTACAATGTAGCTACTTCAGATTTCCCAAGTTTCTACAACACCTTAAGAAATGGCGTGATGAATTTCATACTTGAAGTGTCAACAACGCCCATGCCAGACAGGTTTTTTGTTTCTCCTGAAAATTTAAGTTTTTGAACTATGTTTTTTTTTAAACCCTACAATTGTAACAAGCAATTGAATGCATTTATTCTTTTATTGTACACAGAAACTATACTTAATGTAGATAAACACGACGACACACTGCATTTATATCTACGAAGGCCAATATGTATTTTATTTATTTATTTACTTACTTATAAAATATGTTCCGTACTGTGGCTACAGAAATATCATTTTGGGCTATAATTCAATTCCTGTCAGGGAAGTAGAGAGTTTTCTCTCTTCCTTGGGTACTGCGTGTGTTATCTGTATGTGAACCTTTATATTGTGTTTGTTCTGTGTTATCTTAAATGATTGTACAACGCCATACTGAAGACATGAACAGCAGAGGCGTAGCATGAAATTTTGAGCAGGGGAAGCTAATTCAAGTTGTCTTTCATGCAATATGAGAAAACGTATTACAAAAATATATTCTTAAAATAAATAGTAGTCAATGTCAAGTCAGCAGTAGAAGATTGGTTGGAACCTCGTAAGTAACACCAATAAGGCATGACCTCAAATGGTACGTAGGAAAATATGATTTCACGGTTTACACATATCTCTTAACAAATAGACACGTATACGTATAACATTAGCTCACTCCCTGTCATAGTTAGAGAAATCACAATATTAACTGTCAATAGACACAGTATTAGTATCATTACGTAAGTATGCGTCTGTATTTTGAGTGTGTCCTTCATTGACAGCAAAGGAGTCGGCCATTTGTTTTTTAGAGCACACTTTTGTTCGTAAGTCAGTCTTGATAATAGAATTGTCCTAAAAATTCAAGTAAATTTGTGTCAGAAACTGTTATTTCGCTCATTATTTATTATATCAGCCACAATGCACATTAACACTTCAACTGAACACAACTGACGAAAAGGGACAACTCGGAAACTACTTATTTTCAATGTCAAAGCTGGCTTCTTGCGAGCCTTGCGACTAGGGTAGTTTAGTTAGAAAGGGATGGAAAATCTGCGGGGCGGGTTACACAGAAGAAACCAGTCTGTTTGGAAGCTGGTGTGTGCAGGCTTCTTGTTTACTGCTGCATCACAAATCATCCTGAGCTGCCGCATCACAATATTTAACGCGTAAATATAAATTCTATTAAAATTAATACATAATTTTGTCCATAAACTGCAGGTTTATTATGTAATTATTATTAACTGGGGAAGCTGAGCTTTTTAGCTTACATTGACGCAACGCCACTGATGAACAGAGTCCTTGCAACTTATAGTCACTTCAAAATCGTACAGGAGTGAGAACGAAACGATTCAAATTGTCAGTTTATGATGATGAAGTTTAATTTATTATTTATTTAATCTGGTGGAGTTAAGGGCTTTGTCTACCACACCACCATAAATATAAATACAAAAAATTGCAGAGAGAAGTAAATAAGAACAAGAAATGGAAGGACACATACAAATAAAAAAGAGGGAAGGATATAAAACAAAAATAGACAGAGAAAATCACAATATGTACAAATAAAAATGTACAAGTATATTAATAAGTGGCGGATCCAAGATTCCTTAAAGATGGGGCTAATTTTTTTCCACTATTGCCGCCAGTCCCGGCCACTGCTAGGACGAATCCACTAGCTACTATTCAAGGGATGTAAGCTCACTCATAGGCAACGCTTTGAGGACGTACGTATGTAAGACAGAACTAAAACTGCAGGATTTTATTTCATCACAGTAAAATATATTCGTAAACTTATGCATAACCGTTGTCTTATCTTCTCAAGGGAGGGGGACTAAGGCGCCCCTTAGTTCCTCCTTGAATCCGTGTATGATATCAATTGCCTAATATATTTAGTAATTGCCCTCCTCAATCCTGAAAGTACACTATACTATACCATACTTCAGACATGATTATGATATAAAATGTATGTGCAGAGATCCGAAGTATAGTATAGTAATATACCTGCATTTGTGCCCTAACTGTAAGCTGCAGATTTTTTTTTTCAGGATTTTTCCTCATGTCAGTGACTTTTTTTTTAAGTGTAGAATAATATTGAGCTTTAAAAATAAAGTAACAAATGAAGGTTTCAGAACCATAGTGGGCCAAGCGCCATTTACTAAAACCGTAGAAAATAAGGGTTAAAATTAAGTTATTAACATAATTCAATGGAAACATATAGCAAGTAATATAAAGTATACACATTAAAAAACTAAATGATCTATCAATAATCATTAAACTATGGTATTCACGTAATTTTAACTCTTGCTTTCTTCGTTTTTAATAGATGGCGCTTGGCCCACTATAACTCTGAACCCTTCAAATGTCTAAGGACTCAGAAGGTTATGTAATTAAGCATCTAAATATAAATAATAAACTGATTGTACAAATTTGAAGAGAAATGAAATAGTAAAATTTTGGAAACAATAAAACATAAATTTTCAGTTTATTGCACTGTACTCTACTCAGTAAGAAAACGCTGATTCTATTTTTGAACGCTGTTAAATTCCGACAGTATTACTGTACTATTTACTACGGTATGTGGAAAATTAACTAAGTAACTTGTTCTGTAAAGAAATAAGGTATTAAATATGCATAATTATGTGCAATAACAATGTTAAACAAAGAAAATTTCCTTGTTTGACAATTTGTTTGATAAATTTTGCAACTCTGAACACTTTTTTTATTCCTTCTTCTTTTTTTTAACAGATAACAGATAAAAATACATTTAGTTATTTACGAGACTGTAGATGTCTGAGCAGGCTAACATCTTGTTACAGTGACTCTATTCAGAATACAGCCACTGTAACATCTTATAAGAGTATAGAGGTCTCTGTTGGTCAAAGTAGAAAATACTATGGCGAGCACAATACGCCAATAGGCGAGAGTGTAACCTGGGTTCGAAAGACACGGGTTGTAAAAAATAATGTTGTAGATGTGCCAATAATGTTATCAAACAAGAAATTTTCTCCTGATTTAACGCAGTCTTGGTAACAGGTAGTGTTGTAAGTGCAACACATGCACAAGTCCTGCCAGTGTCCAGGACAAACGTGCAGCATGCAACATTTTTCTATATCGCACTGACGAAGTTACGACACAGCTCATAATCTGTTCTAGTTTCTCCCCGGGATAGAATAATATTTCCGTACAAATATCACAGACTTCTCCCTGTTCTATTACAAGACACATCTACTGAAATCGGCTGGTGTGATTCCTCTCTACGTATACAAGGAACCAAGACGACTGTGATGAACTGACTTAAGGGATGAGATCGGCAAAATTTATATTTTCGACATTTTTTTTCGTATACAGAATTCTTTTGTTATCAGTACTAATGTCCCCAAGTTTCATTAGTAACAGTTTAATAGTTTTTTTTTCAAAATAAATTCGAAATGTATTTACTCCTATAAAATAAAAGTTGCAGCCCAGGAAAAAAATTACACATATTTGAAATGCATACAATTTAACAGAAAAGCCACGGTTTGAATTTTGAATGTGTGGCTGATGTAGAAAAAATAATACAGCCAATTAAAAATTGTTATATATTTTTTTAGTATCCGGATCACATTTGTTTTTTATTTTTAATTTTGAAAACATTTATTTCATTCAAAAAAGCTCTGTAGTTTTATTAACTATCCTTTTTAGAACATGCAGTAAAAATTTCAATTTCCTAGTACGAAACTTGTTGGAATCCATAGTATTTGAGTATGAGTGAATACAGGTACTACAAATAAAAGAGTGAAAAAAATTACTTTCAAATGTCGATTTTCCGTCACGAAAACGTTTTTAATCGTGAAATATTGAAATATAACGACCATGTATTTTGAGGACAATTATGTTGACTATTACATTTTTTTCTCTATAAGGGCAGGAGGGGAACATCCCATGCACCGCGACTTGAGGTCTATTGTGCGCCCCTGGGATGAGTTGCATACCCACCGACCCCACCTACGCCGGACCGACCTAACCACTAACACCCTGACGACCAATCCCCGGCATCCTTTTAAACCCGTGTACCATTCTACACTAACAGCACCCCCCCCCCCCAACGTTTTCCCTCCTTAATTACACTTTTACTACGTCATACTACTTTTGACTAAGAAAACGGTACGAAAGGACGTGTTTCAATCAATCATAGCTGTTTATCGCTACAATTTTATAATTTCTCTAGCATTTGTTTGTTTTTATCACTTCCCTAACGTTTGTTTCTTTGTTTGCCAACATTTCAAACTGAAAATTCTTTACGGTAGACCTACTATAAAACAAGCTTTGCGATCGTCATTTGTTTTCCGCATAGATAGTGAACTGAAAATGGCGGCTCCGTTCAAACGTTTTGGTGAACTAAATTAGTGAAATAGAATTTTAGTAAGTCAATTAATACTTATTTTATTGTATTAGAGTACTTTATTTCTTCTAATCTTTATATACTTTCTTCTAATCGTGTTATAATAAATTAAATCCCACTCGAGTTTTATAAATCAAAACCTCTATACTTGTATTTTTGAAAGCTGGAACATGACAGTTAAGCGGCCGAGCTTGGAACTACAGTGCTATGTTGCCAATATGGACTACCACATTGCCAGCTGATGTAAGTTAGCAATTGACGTTAAGATGGCTGACGTTAAAACATTCATTGACAATTGACGCGAAGGTAAAAAAGCAATACAAAAATCGACAGAGAATCAAAGACGAAACGTTCCAATATTAACATTGTGTGCACAATAAATGTTGCCAATAGAGCTATTAAGCAGTCGTCACTTGGGAACGGAAGTTTGGCAACTCAACCGTCGTTACCATAGCAACAGACCTACCACGCTATGTGACATTCAGTTGTTTTTCCGATCGCAACGCTCCTGTCATGTCCCATCTTTAAAGAAAGAAAAAAAAAACAAGTATAGTGAGATCACTGTTCATAAATTTTGGCCAGCATATGAATAAAAGGTAACTGATTCTTTGCAAAAAAAAAAAAAAATATTTTTTTTATCGAAAAATGGTCAAAATTGCACCCATGGTAGCATGGTATTGGCTAGACTATAGAGGACCTTAACAATTGTATCTGTCTGGTTTAAACAAACTGTATTGGGGAAAGAGGAAAACGAAACTGATCTTTATCCCACATCAACTACAGAACTTAACTAAATCATTCGGCCAGCTAGACCACTTGATAACTCAAGTCAGGAATGCGGATTCTACACACGACCTTGAAAGATTAGCAAGTCATGAATGTTGTTTTCGAACTCTGTTCTTGAAGAAACTCCATTAGAACTCTTCTCAGTTTATTCGTAGCATTCAAGGTAAGAAAAATAAATAGTTGCAAATTTGCGAACAGGGAGAATATGTGACATCATGTAATTTATTATTCTAGAAAGAGGGCGGACAGGGAGAGAATAACAGACGGAGCGAAGAAGGAAGACGAAATGAGAGAAATAGAAGGGAAAAGGTAAAGAGGAACGAAGAGAAGAAAGCAAAGAAGAGAAGGTGAAGGATAGAAGAGGAAAAAACAGGAATAAGAAAAGGAGAAGAGGGAAAAGAGGTATATGAATAAGAAATGGAAGAGGTGCCATCGTCACCGTTGCCATGGTGATTTTTAGTGGGTTTTTAAAATATCAACTACTATATTATATGGCGTCGATGGAATTGGTGATAGTGAGATAGTATTTGGCAAGATGAGGCCGAGGATTGGCTACGCATTGAAAGCGCACCCAGGTAGATTTTTATGCAGTAATGAAAGCGGATTAAAACCTACTAATGAGAAGCACACAGCACTTTATGAATTTGTGGACCTCATCAGCGTTTCACCGCAAATGGACAGCAGAGTTAGCAATTTTTTCGATCACATTCTTGAAACCTATAGATCCTTTCCTCCTGTTCACAAACTCCTCGCACTACTAAAGGTGACGAATGCTTTCACAAGCATCTCAAGAATAATTTTTATACGTCTGATCCAACAATCTACATAACCATTGATATACAGTCTTAGAAAAAGGTTTTGCCGCACAGATACTTTTTAAGTCCTAGAAAGGAGGCAATACCTATGATCACACATATAACGAAACAAAACTAATTTTATTACCTCAACTAGTCCTTCTCTTGTTAACCAGGTCGCACATGCTCTGATCATGCGCACTGCCTCCTTTCCGGGACTTATGAAATGTCTGTGAGGCAAAACTTTTTTCTAAGACTGTACTAATACAATTTCAGGCTGAAACATATTTGAAATTTCATGGTGCCAGCAGAAAGCAGTTCAGAAGAAGGCAGCAAATGACATTCATATATACATATATATTGGTAAATGTAAGGAGGAGTACGACAGAAAAACTATCAGCCGATTACAGTTTCTGCAGGTCAGTTGACTAAACGTGCCCGTAAACTGAAACCGCAGATGCGTGTGTCTATATGACCTACACGATTTTAACGCACAAAATTTTTAACTGCACCTACTGCTAATCCTATACTCTAATCTTACTGGGAACAACAATTTAAATTATTTGTGTCTGTGGTTAGCAGTAAACAATCCTAACTCTGTAAAAATGGGAATGAAAATTCTGTGCGCTTTTCATGCTTACCGCGGTGTGTTTACGAGTATTTCCAGCGTTATTTTGCTGCGTTTTTGATAGAAAAAATACAATAGTTGGTGCGCTTTCAATGTTCTCCGCGGTACGTTTACAAGTATTTCTAGTGTTATTTTGCTGCGTTTTTGATAGAACAAATACAATAGTGGTACGCTTTCAATGTTCTCCGTGGTGCGTTTACGAGTATTTCCAGCGTTATTTTGCTGCGTTTTTGATAAAAAAATACAATAGTTGGTGCGCTTTCAATGTTCTCCGCGGTACGTTTACAAGTATTTCTAGTGTTATTTTGCTGCGTTTTTGATAGAACAAATAAAATAGTGGTACGCTTTCAATGTTCTCCGTGGTGCGTTTACGAGTATTTCCAGCGTTATTTTGCTGCGTTTTTGATAGAAAAAATACAATAGTTGGTGCGCTTTCAATGTTCTCCGCGGTACGTTTACAAGTATTTCTAGTGTTATTTTGCTGCGTTTTTGATAGAACAAATACAATAGTTGGTACGCTTTCAATGTTCTCCGTGGTGCGTTTACGAGTATTTCCAGCGTTATTTTGCTGCGTTTTTGATAGAAAAAATACAATAGTTGGTGCGCTTTCAATGTTCTCCGCGGTACGTTTACAAGTATTTCTAGTGTTATTTTGCTGCGTTTTTGATAGAACAAATACAATAGTGGTACGCTTTCAATGTTCTCCGTGGTGCGTTTACGAGTATTTCCAGCGTTATTTTGCTGCGTTTTTGATAGAAAAAATACAATAGTTGATACGCTTTCAATGTTCTCCGCGGTGCGTTTACGAGTATTTCCAGCGTTATTTTGCTACGTTTTTCATAGAACAAATACAATAGTTGGTACGCTTTCAATGTTCTCCGCGGTACGTTTACAAGTATTTCCAGCGTTATTTTGCTGCGTTTTTGATAGAACAAATACAATAGTTGGTACGCTTTCAATGTTCTCCGCGGTGCGTTTACGAGTATTTCCAGCGTTATTTTGCTGCGTTTTTGATAGAAAAAATACAATAGTTGGTGCGCTTTCAATGTTCTCCGCGGTACGTTTACAAGTATTTCTAGTGTTATTTTGCTGCGTTTATCATAGAACAAATACAATAGTTGGTACGCTTTCAATGTTCTCCGCGGTGCGTTTACGAGTATTTCCAGCGTTATTTTGCTACGTTTTTGATAGAACAAATACAATAGTTGGTACGCTTTCAATGTTCTCCGCGGTACGTTTACAAGTATTTCCAGCATTATTTTGCTGCGTTTTTGATAGAACAAATACAAAAGTTGGTACGCTTTCAATGTTCTCCGCGGTGCGTTTACGAGTATTTCCAGCGTTATTTTGCTGCGTTTTTGATAGAAAAAATACAATAGTTGGTGCGCTTTCAATGTTCTCCGCGGTGCGTTTACGAGTATTTCCAGCGTTATTTTGCTGCATTTTTGATAGAACAAATACAATAGTTGGTGCGCTTTCAATGTTCTCCGCGGTACGTTTACAAGTATTTCTAGTGTTATTTTGCTGCGTTTTTGATAGAACAAATACAATAGTGGTACGCTTTCAATGTTCTCCGTGGTGCGTTTACGAGTATTTCCAGCGTTATTTTGCTACGTTTTTGATAGAACAAATACAATAGTTGGTACGCTTTCAATGTTCTCCGCGGTGCGTTTACGAGTATTTCCAGCGTTATTTTGCTACGTTTTTGATAGAACAAATACAATAGTTGGTAGGCTTTCAATGTTCTCCGCGGTGCGTTTACGAGTATTTCCAGCGTTATTTTGCTACGTTTTTGATAGAACAAATACAATAGTTGGTACGCTTTCAATGTTCTCCGCGGTCCGTTTACGAGTATTTCCAGCGTTATTTTGCTACGTTTTTGATAGAACAAATACAATAGTTGGTACGCTTTCAATGTTCTCCGCGGTGCGTTTACGAGTATTTCCAGCGTTATTTTGCTACGTTTTTCATAGAACAAATACAATAGTTGGTACGCTTTCAATGTTCTCCGCGGTGCGTTTACGAGTATTTCCAGCGTTATTTTGCTACGTTTTTGATAGAACAAATACAATAGTTGGTACGCTTTCAATGTTCTCCGCGGTACGTTTACAAGTATTTCCAGCATTATTTTGCTGCGTTTTTGATAGAACAAATACAAAAGTTGGTACGCTTTCAATGTTCTCCGCGGTGCGTTTACGAGTATTTCCAGCGTTATTTTGCTGCGTTTTTGATAGAAAAAATACAATAGTTGGTGCGCTTTCAATGTTCTCCGCGGTGCGTTTACGAGTATTTCCAGCGTTATTTTGCTGCATTTTTGATAGAACAAATACAATAGTTGGTGCGCTTTCAATGTTCTCCGCGGTACGTTTACAAGTATTTCTAGTGTTATTTTGCTGCGTTTTTGATAGAACAAATACAATAGTGGTACGCTTACAATGTTCTCCGTGGTGCGTTTACGAGTATTTCCAGCGTTATTTTGCTACGTTTTTGATAGAACAAATACAATAGTTGGTACGCTTTCAATGTTCTCCGCGGTGCGTTTACGAGTATTTCCAGCGTTATTTTGCTACGTTTTTGATAGAACAAATACAATAGTTGGTACGCTTTCAATGTTCTCCGCGGTCCGTTTACGAGTATTTCCAGCGTTTTTTGCTACGTTTTTGATAGAACAAATACAATAGTTGGTACGCTTTCAATGTTCTCCGCGGTGCGTTTACGAGTATTTCCAGCGTTATTTTGCTACGTTTTTCATAGAACAAATACAATAGTTGGTACGCTTTCAATGTTCTCCGCGGTGCGTTTACGAGTATTTCCAGCGTTATTTTGCTACGTTTTTGATAGAACAAATACAATAGTTGGTACGCTTTCAATGTTCTCCGCGGTACGTTTACAAGTATTTCCAGCGTTATTTTGCTGCGTTTTTGATAGAACAAATACAATAGTTGGTACGCTTTCAATGTTCTCCGCGGTGCGTTAACTAGTATTTCCAGCGTTATTTTGCTGCGTTTTTGATAGAACAAATACAATAGTTGGTACGCTTTCAATGTTCTCCGCGGTGCGTTTACGAGTATTTCCAGCGTTATTTTGCTGCGTTTTTGATAGAAAAAATACAATAGTTGGTGCGCTTTCAATGTTCTCCGCGGTACGTTTACAAGTATTTCTAGTGTTATTTTGCTGCGTTTTTGATAGAACAAATACAATAGTGGTACGCTTTCAATGTTCTCCGTGGTGCGTTTACGAGTATTTCCAGCGTTATTTTGCTGCGTTTTTGATAAAAAAATACAATAGTTGGTGCGCTTTCAATGTTCTCCGCGGTACGTTTACAAGTATTTCTAGTGTTATTTTGCTGCGTTTTTGATAGAACAAATAAAATAGTGGTACGCTTTCAATGTTCTCCGTGGTGCGTTTACGAGTATTTCCAGCGTTATTTTGCTGCGTTTTTGATAGAAAAAATACAATAGTTGGTGCGCTTTCAATGTTCTCCGCGGTACGTTTACAAGTATTTCTAGTGTTATTTTGCTGCGTTTTTGATAGAACAAATACAATAGTTGGTACGCTTTCAATGTTCTCCGTGGTGCGTTTACGAGTATTTCCAGCGTTATTTTGCTGCGTTTTTGATAGAAAAAATACAATAGTTGGTGCGCTTTCAATGTTCTCCGCGGTACGTTTACAAGTATTTCTAGTGTTATTTTGCTGCGTTTTTGATAGAACAAATACAATAGTGGTACGCTTTCAATGTTCTCCGTGGTGCGTTTACGAGTATTTCCAGCGTTATTTTGCTGCGTTTTTGATAGAAAAAATACAATAGTTGATACGCTTTCAATGTTCTCCGCGGTGCGTTTACGAGTATTTCCAGCGTTATTTTGCTACGTTTTTCATAGAACAAATACAATAGTTGGTACGCTTTCAATGTTCTCCGCGGTACGTTTACAAGTATTTCCAGCGTTATTTTGCTGCGTTTTTGATAGAACAAATACAATAGTTGGTACGCTTTCAATGTTCTCCGCGGTGCGTTTACGAGTATTTCCAGCGTTATTTTGCTGCGTTTTTGATAGAAAAAATACAATAGTTGGTGCGCTTTCAATGTTCTCCGCGGTACGTTTACAAGTATTTCTAGTGTTATTTTGCTGCGTTTATCATAGAACAAATACAATAGTTGGTACGCTTTCAATGTTCTCCGCGGTGCGTTTACGAGTATTTCCAGCGTTATTTTGCTACGTTTTTGATAGAACAAATACAATAGTTGGTACGCTTTCAATGTTCTCCGCGGTACGTTTACAAGTATTTCCAGCATTATTTTGCTGCGTTTTTGATAGAACAAATACAAAAGTTGGTACGCTTTCAATGTTCTCCGCGGTGCGTTTACGAGTATTTCCAGCGTTATTTTGCTGCGTTTTTGATAGAAAAAATACAATAGTTGGTGCGCTTTCAATGTTCTCCGCGGTGCGTTTACGAGTATTTCCAGCGTTATTTTGCTGCATTTTTGATAGAACAAATACAATAGTTGGTGCGCTTTCAATGTTCTCCGCGGTACGTTTACAAGTATTTCTAGTGTTATTTTGCTGCGTTTTTGATAGAACAAATACAATAGTGGTACGCTTTCAATGTTCTCCGTGGTGCGTTTACGAGTATTTCCAGCGTTATTTTGCTACGTTTTTGATAGAACAAATACAATAGTTGGTACGCTTTCAATGTTCTCCGCGGTGCGTTTACGAGTATTTCCAGCATTATTTTGCTACGTTTTTGATAGAACAAATACAATAGTTGGTAGGCTTTCAATGTTCTCCGCGGTGCGTTTACGAGTATTTCCAGCGTTATTTTGCTACGTTTTTGATAGAACAAATACAATAGTTGGTACGCTTTCAATGTTCTCCGCGGTCCGTTTACGAGTATTTCCAGCGTTATTTTGCTACGTTTTTGATAGAACAAATACAATAGTTGGTACGCTTTCAATGTTCTCCGCGGTGCGTTTACGAGTATTTCCAGCGTTATTTTGCTACGTTTTTCATAGAACAAATACAATAGTTGGTACGCTTTCAATGTTCTCCGCGGTGCGTTTACGAGTATTTCCAGCGTTATTTTGCTACGTTTTTGATAGAACAAATACAATAGTTGGTACGCTTTCAATGTTCTCCGCGGTGCGTTTACGAGTATTTCCAGCGTTATTTTGCTGCGTTTTTGATAGAAAAAATACAATAGTTGGTGCGCTTTCAATGTTCTCCGCGGTACGTTTACAAGTATTTCCAGCGTTATTTTGGTGCGGTTTTGATAGAAAAAATACAATAGTTGGTGTGCTTTCAATGTTCTCCGCGGTACGTTTACAAGTATTTCCAGCGTTATTTTGCTGCGTTTTTGATAGAACAAATACAATAGTGGTACGCTTTCAATGTTCTCCGTGGTGCGTTTACGAGTATTTCCATCGTTATTTTGCTGCGTTTTTTGATAGAAAAAATACAATATTTGGTGCGCTTTCAATGTTCTCCGCGGTACGTTTACAAGTATTTCCAGCGTTATTTTGCTGTGTTTTTGATAAAACAAATACAATAGTTGGTACGCTTTCAATGTTCTCCGCGGTGCGTTTACGAGTATTTCCAGCGTTATTTTGCTGCGTTTTTGATAGAAAAAATACAATAGTTGCTGCGCTTTCAATGTTCTCCGTGGTGCGTTTACGAGTATTTCCAGCGTTATTTTGCTACGTTTTTGATAGAAAAAATACAATAGTTGGTACGCTTTCAATGTTCTCCGCGGTGCGTTTACGAGTATTTCCAGCGTTATTTTGCTGCGTTTTTGATAGAAAAAATACAATAGTTGATACGCTTTCAATGTTCTCCGCGGTGCGTTTACGAGTATTTCCAGCGTTATTTTGCTGCGTTTTTGATAGAAAAAATACAATAGTTGATACGCTTTCAATGTTCTCCGCGGTGCGTTTACGAGTATTTCCAGCGTTATTTTGCTACGTTTTTGATAGAACAAATACAATAGTTGGTACGCTTTCAATGTTCTCCGCGGTGCGTTTACGAGTATTTCCAGCGTTATTTTGCTGCGTTTTTGATAGAAAAAATACAATAGTTGGTGCGCTTTCAATGTTCTCCGCGGTACGTTTACAAGTATTTCCAGCGTTATTTTGCTGCGTTTTTGATAGAAAAAATACAATAGTTGGTACGCTTTCAATGTTCTCCGCGGTGCGTTTACGAATATTTCCAGCGTTATTTTGCTACATTTTTGATAGAACAAATACAATAGTTGGTACGCTTTCAATGTTCTCCGCGGTGCGTTTACGAGTATTTCCAGCGTTATTTTGCTACGTTTTTGATAGAACAAATACAATAGTTGGTACGCTTTCAATGTTCTCCGCGGTGCGTTTACGAGTATTTCCAGCGTTATTTTGCTGCGTTTTTGATAGAAAAAATACAATAGTTGGTGCGCTTTCAATGTTCTCCGCGGTACGTTTACAAGTATTTCTAGTGTTATTTTGCTGCGTTTTTGATAGAAAAAATACAATAGTTGGTGCGCTTTCAATGTTCTCCGCGGTACGTTTACAAGTATTTCCAGCGTTATTTTGCTGCGTTTTTGATAGAACAAATACAATAGTGGTACGCTTTCAATGTTCTCCGTGGTGCGTTTACGAGTATTTCCATCGTTATTTTGCTGCGTTTTTTGATAGAAAAAATACAATATTTGGTGCGCTTTCAATGTTCTCCGCGGTACGTTTACAAGTATTTCCAGCGTTATTTTGCTGTGTTTTTGATAAAACAAATACAATAGTTGGTACGCTTTCAATGTTCTCCGCGGTGCGTTTACGAGTATTTCCAGCGTTATTTTGCTGCGTTTTTGATAGAAAAAAATACAATAGTTGCTGCGCTTTCAATGTTCTCCGTGGTGCGTTTACGAGTATTTCCAGCGTTATTTTGCTACGTTTTTGATAGAAAAAATACAATAGTTGGTACGCTTTCAATGTTCTCCGCGGTGCGTTTACGAGTATTTCCAGCGTTATTTTGCTGCGTTTTTGATAGAAAAAATACAATAGTTGATACGCTTTCAATGTTCCCCGCGGTGCGTTTACGAGTATTTCCAGCGTTATTTTGCTGCGTTTTTGATAGAAAAAATACAATAGTTGATACGCTTTCAATGTTCTCCGCGGTGCGTTTACGAGTATTTCCAGCGTTATTTTGCTACGTTTTTGATAGAACAAATACAATAGTTGGTACGCTTTCAATGTTCTCCGCGGTACGTTTACGAGTATTTCCAGCGTTATTTTGCTGCGTTTTTGATAGAAAAAATACAATAGTTGGTGCGCTTTCAATGTTCTCCGCGGTACGTTTACAAGTATTTCCAGCGTTATTTTGCTGCGTTTTTGATAGAAAAAATACAATAGTTGGTACGCTTTCAATGTTCTCCGCGGTGCGTTTACGAGTATTTCCAGCGTTATTTTGCTGCATTTTTGATAGAACAAATACAATAGTTGGTGCGCTTTCAATGTTCTCCGCGGTACGTTTACGAGTATTTCCAGCGTTATTTTGCTGCGTTTTTGATAGAACAAATACAATAGTTGGTACGCTTTCAATGTTCTCCGCGGTGCGTTTACGAGTATTTCCAGCGTTATTTTGCTGCGTTTTTGATAGAACAAATACAATAGTTGGTGCGCTTTCAATGTTCTCCGCGGTACGTTTACAAGTATTTCCAGCGTTATTTTGCTGCGTTTTTGATAGAACAAATACAATAGTGGTACGCTTTCAATGTTCTCCGTGGTGCGTTTACGAGTATTTCCAGCGTTATTTTGCTGCGTTTTTGATAGAACAAATACAATAGTTGGTGCGCTTTCAATGTTCTCCGCGGTGCGTTTACGAGTATTTCCAGCGTTATTTTGCTGCGTTTTTGATAGAACAAATACAATAGTTGGTGCGCTTTCAATGTTCTCCGTAAGGATTCGCTATAGATTACCTGACGTTAGCCTTATGTTGGGGAAACCCTCGGAAAAAACCCAACCAGGTAATCAGCCAAGCGGGAATCGAACCCACGCCCGAGTGCTGCTCCAGATCAGAAGGCAAGCGTCTCCCGACTGAGTTACGCCGCTGGTGAAGGACAGGAAGAAGTAGCATGAGCAGAAAAAACGAAGAAACGTGAAATAGTAGAGAGGACAGGAAAGCGAGAAAAGGGGAACAAGAGGAAGACGCGGAGAAAGATAGGAAGATAAGGTGATGAAGGATAAACATAAAAGTATGAAGAAATGGGAGAGTCAGAGAAGAACAGTAAACAGGAAGTGGAGGAGGAAGAAGGAAGTTACAGACGAAGCAATGTGGATGTTCACTACATTGTTAGTGACCTTTATTGAACTTGAACTCCGGCCTCTCGGGCTCTGGGCGCCGCTGCTCGGGCGGCAGGCTCCTGTTCCACTTCCTCCACTCCTGGAGGCACTGGTCCTCGTGCTCGTTGAGCACGCGGGTGTCGAACTCGCGGCCACACAGGTAGCAGTCCATGGTGTGCGGTGCTGCGTCCAGGCTCGCGTCTCTCGGTGCTTCTGGGGGGTGCTGGGTGAGCGCGGGGGCCGGGGTGCGTGCCATGGTGGTCAAACCTTGCGCCGTGCGGACACACACAAGTGAAGTCTGAGCTCTGAGACATCTCCCCTGCTAGCTAGACAACCCATACTACTCTACAGTACTTTCGGAGCAACCCGCAGGAATCACTGATCTGTTTTTTACTTTGTGCGTACAACTAACTATAGAGCATGAATTAAACCATGAATGCCAGTGAAGAAGAGTAAATTTATTAATATTTGTCTATTTATCTAATTACTCTTAACGACGCAATTTTGCGAACAATCGGGGAAAGATAAATAAAGAAGTAGAGCCTATAGACCTGGAAAAGGCTTTTGAAAGAGTGGATTGGAAGAAATTTATGGACAGAAAGGAGTTTTTATATATATATATATATAATATATATATTTATTTTAATTAGCGATAAGCATGAAACGTGACAGAGAGATGCAACAACAAGTATATGCAGGTTTTATTACAAATGTGACTGATTTATGACAGTAAATTTGTCGTGAATTTTCGCGAAAATGAGCTATTTCTGCGAAAAATCCTCTTTTCTGAGATAAAAACGAAATAAGGTATGTTTGAAGAATTATTTTAAAGACATACAGTGCATTATTTTTTAAGATGTTAGTTGAAGAAGAATAGGGATTCAAATTATATGGCAATTCTATTATTTACTTTAATGACCGGCAAGACTATTGATTGATAAATGTTTTTTTTACAGAACTAACAATAAGGCTGATTTAAAAGCGATATTATTATTATTATTATTATTATTATTATTATTATTATTAATTTTATTTCGCTACGAATGTTGGAAATACAATGCCGCGTATAAGATTATAGGTAATTAAAATTGTAGATCAGTGTGTAAAAAAAAATCACGAAATTGCTGTCACGTAATTACGATATTTTATTTAGTTTTCACGAAACATATTAAATATTTTCACTAAAAGCACCCGGCTCTGATTATAGGGATCCTGAAGAAAATTGGTGTGGATTGGAAACACAGGAGGCTGTTCTGTAATCTTTATATGAAACAATGGATCAAAGTCAGGATAGGAGAAGAAATGCCAAAGAGAAGTGAAATAACGACAGGGATAAGACAAGGATGCCCTTTATCACCTACATTGTTCGACACTTGATGGGGGATTTAGTAAAGAACTGTTTTCAGAACATGGGAGGAGTGACAGTAGGAGGAAGAAGAATAAAAAGCGTAAGATTTGATGACGATATGGCGTTGTTAGTAGAAGAGGAGATGATACTAGGGATATGCCACTGGAGCTAAATGACAGCTGTGAGCAGTATGGGATGAAAATAAATGCAGACAAGACGAAGACCATAGTTATCGTAAGAAAAATAAAGGGAATATATGTGCGAATTCGAAATGACACAGTATCTACAACACGTGGACAGCTTCAAATACTTTAGGTGTACTGTATGTAGTTAACATAAACTGCTACCAGGAAGTCAAAAAGAGGATAACAATGGCAAAGAAAACTTTTAAAAGAAAAAGGAGCACCTTCTGCCAACCTCTGGACAAAGAACTAAGGACGAGACTAGTGAAGTGCTTTGTGTGGAGTGGGCATTGCATGGGGCAAAAATATGGACATTACAATGAAGTGAAGAGAAACTATTAGAAGCATTTGAAATGTGGATAAGGATAAGAATGGAGTGTGTGAGATGAATAGCCAGAATAAGAAATTAAACTGTGTTGGGAAGAGTGGGTGAAGAAAGAATGATGCTGAAACTGATCAGAAGAGAAAAAGGAATTGACGGGGCCACTGGTAAGAAGAAACTGCCTCTTGAAGGATGAACTGGGTGCAATGGTGAACGAGAGAGAAAAGTTAGGGGAGAAAAAGATATCAGATGATAGACAACATTAAGGTATATGGATCGTATGCGGATACTAAGAGGAAGGCGGAAAATGGGGAAGACTGGAGAATGATGGGCTTTCAGTGGAATTAACTTCTGAGTTTTAATTTACAGAAACATTTAGGTCTATTGCCAACCAATATATCCTAAATTTAATGCGCAGCTTCCACCCTGCGGGGAAGACCTAGTCATGTTTCAAATACCACCTACAATATTATGTTTACAATTATTTGTAAAAGAGGAAATCTATATTTTTATAGGTTGAAGTCCGGCGTCGTGCTGGTCTCTCATTGTGGGAGGCACATCCTCCGTTGACGTAAGGTTTGATGAGGAAGGATCCAAAGCATTTGAATTTAGGGTACAATATATGGGGTAACAAAATATTATGGAAGAAAAGAAAGAGAATTTTAATTGTGTTCTATGGAAAACGGCGCATTTCTCTCAAGAAGTGTATTGTAATACTATTACTGTTTGGACTCCCAATTACCCTGTTTAATTCACAAATGAATATGAACATCATACCAGAAGGGAGAGAACATCATCTGTAATTTAATTAGTTTACCAGTAATCCCATAGGAAGAGAATTATGGGTTGATGGGAGCAAAGGGGACACACTCAGAGCTCAGTTACATTAGAAAAACGTACACATCACACTTTGAAGGAGACCAGTGCATCTTGTGCGTGAAAATTATCTGTCATGACTCACTTCGTTTATCCAGACTGGAAAACAGACTATCTATAATTATAGTATGACATAAACTGTAAGTATTAACGTAGTTTTATAGGGGCTCTTATGGTTAAAAGATGTTTCGGGAGGTTTTCTGAGAAATTCTGTTTCGCCTTTCGTCCCCTCTTAATGAACAAAGAATAGAAATTTATTTTACTAGAAATAGCTGTGAGGCAAGTTTTTCGAAAACCCTAGTTATTTCTTCACATTTCCACCAAATAAATCAAAGTTTGACCTGTAGAACATTTTCTGTTATATGTAATAGGCTACACAAAACATCAGTTTTCCAATTTTTTTTTCTAATTCTACTGTTTGTTCTTTATATAGGACTCAAAATACAATGCGGGCAGTTTAAAAATCCCGAAACTTTGCCTGGCCGGTCGGAAACCCGAGCCCCATGCAATCGCTGGCATTCCCCTCCATGAAAGGTCGGCGCTCTTCCCGCCTGCAGTCAGTTGTGAGTGGGGTAAAACATATTTTGTGTTGTGCAGTCGTCAATGGGATTTAATTAGACTACAGTAGTGTTGTGCAATGGTTGAGATATTCATTGCATCGTTGTATATTCATCTTGAAGACGTATATGAAGGAGATTTTTCGAGGGCCATATTTTAAGGCAGCTTCTATTTCATCAAGTTTTTCTTCTGTAAGCACATGACGTCTTTTTTTTCTTCCGTCAGTCAGAGTACCTGTTTCATTAAACGTATCCACTAACCTAAATTGCTTTTTGTGTCAGAACTGAGCTGTCAGAAAATGTACGTCTAAATGCTTATCTTGCTGCGTTGCAAAATTTTGTGCACTTGAGGTACGTCTTCGAAATGAATATACGACGACGTAGTGAATATCTCACCATTGCACAACACTACTGTACTCTCTTATGAAATCTCACTAACGATTGCAAAATACAACTGTCCTACTCCGATGAAATCTCACTCACGACTGACTGCAGACGGGAAGAGCGTCGTGTTTTCATGGAGGGAAATGCCAGCGAATGTATGGAGCTCGAGCCAGCCGATAGATCGAGCAATGTTTCAGGACTTTTAAACTGCCTGCACTGTAGTATTTGAAGAAAAAAAAATATTCAGGCTACTCAAGATAATTATCGATTATTTTTCCCTCGGCATATCTAATATTCTATGAACTCACGAATTTATCTCATGAATTCATACGAAGCCAACGAAATTCATGTTCAGAATTACTTACAAAAACGTAGAAATCATTAAGTCCTACGTTTATAAAATAAATAAGAAATAATGATAAAAAGGGATGAGGGAACATAAATCTAATTTTTCTTTAACTTACTGGAGAACTTATTCACACATATGATGCGAAACACACTTCGATTAGAATGTTATTAATAACTTCATCGTCGCTTCGCCTTCAAAATCGGCTGTTTTTTTTTAGATTTTTTACGAGAAAGAAAAAATAATGATCGCTTTTAATTCCCTTGATTTTCAAAGGTGCTTTAGGTACAATTGCCATCATTGGAAGAAAAATAATGAAATTATAGCGAAAGTAACTTGGAAAATCAAGGGAATTAAAAGTAACAATGCTTTTTTCTTTTTCCTGCAAAAAAAAAAAAAAAAACACATAACGAATTTTGGAGAAGCAGTGACGTCATGTGAATATCTCAATAGTTTCAAAAAGGGTCGTTAAGGCTTGGAAGTACTTAGAAGTCTAAATGAAATCTTTAAATAAGTCTGGATAAACTGTCGTAATGACAATACAGGCAGAAACGACTGAAGTGAACTGCTGAAGTGAGTCAGAACCAAAATGAAAAGACATGCACACAAACATTGCGTTCTCATGTAATATATATTTCTCATGGAAAGAAGAAAAGCTTCCAAATGTCCATCAAACTAATTAAAATCAAACATTTAACAGTTAAATGAACACAGGATACAAACGTATGCAAAAATCAAGCGACATAAAACACACGCAAATATAACAAGAGACAATCAACATTACGCACATGTAACACAGAGCAATAAATAAACAAATGAACGATGAGATTTAAATATCGTGTAATTACTGGAGTCCTGCTTTGCATACCAACTGGAGACTTCACTTTTAAAATAAGTACCCTACTGGATGGGAAATTAGTGTTATACGATACAGTTATTTAAAAAGAGCGTAACTTAAAAGACAAGGAAAGTCGCTGTTACGCTAATAGGAAAAAAAAAAAAAAAACTTTGCAATTAGTTCCAACTACGTTGGCTGTTCTAAAAAGGTTTTAAAAATAAAATAGTAAATAAATATATTAAGATACTTTTTTGTAGTTATCAGTGATATCTCTCTCAATTCTGCATCCTTGATTTAGCCTATGATGTGGAACTTATCGGACACACTATATAGTGAAGTTATAATCTCATCAATATAAGGATGTTTGGCTTGCGCAACGAGTGAATCGTTCTGTTCTACAAGTAGGAGTGAATTTGCTGTATAGTTCGTAAAACTGTTGTCTTCAGATGGGAGTATTACTCGTTTCACGAATGATCGCCGATTTCGAGAGAGACATTGGCGCTGCGTTATCCATCTCTTATGCAGTGTTTATGCTTTAGTTCGCCTACTAGCCGCCGGCAATTATTCGTGTAACGAGCAATAGCACACTAGTAAATACAGTCATGAAGCTTGAGTTGTTGAGGGTACTAGGAACAAAAGACTGTGCCGGTACTATTTCGCATTATCTGTGACGAGGCGATAGTAGCGATCCTAGTGGTTAGCAACTATTTACGGATGCATATTCTCTACTTATTGAGCTTCGTGACTGTATATACTAGACTGTGGTAATAGCTTCTAGCGCGCGGCTTGCATTCGCTGCCGCTAGATGGCTCTACTCACGGGTCTGTGGCTTGAGAGGCTCGGGACGGCGCTGGGGGGCCGGCAGCTTCTCGTTCTCCAGGCGCCACTTCTCCAGGCACTGCGGTTCGTGGATGCCGATGGAGCGCGTGCCGAACATCTTGCCGCAGATGTAGCAGTACACGGCAGGGGGTACCTTCACCGCGCCGCCTCCCGCATCATCCTGTTCCTGCACAACATCACAAATATCATGTTACACAAGACGGACCATCATATCCCATCTCCCTCAAATTCATTTTAATATTATCCTCCCATCTACGTCTCGGCCTTCTCAAAAGTCCTTTTCCCTCAGGTCTTCCAACTAACACCCTATATGCATTTCTGGATTCATCCATACATGCTACATGCCCTGCCCATCTCAAACGTCTGGATTTAATGTTCCTAATATTATTATGTCAGGTGAAGAATACAATGCATGCAGTTCTACGTTGTGTAACTTTCTCCATTCTCCTGTAACTTAATTCCTCTTAGTCCCAAATATTTTCCCAAGCAACTTATTCTCGAAAACTCTTAACTTCTGTTCCTCTCGCAAAGTGAGAATTCAAGTTTCACAACCATACAGAACAACCGGTAGTATAAGTTTACTGTTTTATAAATTCTAACTTTCAATTTTTTTGAGAGCAGACTGGAAGACAAAAGCTTCTCAACCGAATAACAACAGGCATTTCCCATATTTATTCTGCGTTTAATTTCCTCTCGAGTGCCATTTATATTTGTTACTGTTGTTCCAAAGTACTCAATTTTTCCACCACTTCAAAGGATAAATTTCCAATTTTTATATTTCCATTTCGTATACTATGTTCTAGTCACGAGACATAATGATATACTGTATTTTTTTTCGAGATTTACTTCCAAATCTATCTCCTTACTTATTTCAAGTAAAATTTCCGTGTTTTTCCTAAAAGTTTTTGGATTTTCTTCTAACATATTCACGTCATCCTCATAAACAGGCAGCTGACGTAACCCGTTCAATTCCAAACCCCCTCTGTTTTTCTGCATTATCCTAATGGCATATTTCACAACTAAATTAAAAAGTAAAGGTGATAGGTTTCCGGCTACAGCTCTAGCGAAACCGGATTTGATACTTGGCAGGGAAGTGGAGACATTTCCCAGTAGTAGGGACTGTATGTGTGTCCATAGTCTTGAGTTGTCTAAAGCGGTGGTTTTTCGCCGTGCTGACCTCACACCAATGAGTCGTGTTACGCGTACCAGTAAATAGTAGGATTTATCCTCACACCAGTGATGACGGAATGGACGAAAAGATTCACTCCTTCAAATACAATAATAATAATAATAATAATAATAATAATAATAATTTATTTACAAATATTTATTTTGCTGCCCAACAGACTGGGGCCAATAACAGTTCAGCACAAGATTTACAGTGAACAAGGAATTACAAAAACAGAGCTAAAAAGAATTATTAAAATTAGAGACAAATAAAATAAACAATAATGACAAAATGAATAGATAACTGCAAAATACATGATACAGAGTAGCTAAAAAACAACAAACGAATGAATTGAAATGAATGTGTCTTTGAAGTCAATTACAAATTTAGTCAGAGAATTACTTGGGTTCAAACAAACATATTTGGCTTTGTGTTTGTGAGTATATGATCTGAAATATGTGTGATTTTAGGATATCAGTGTATTATTGGAGGGTTTTATCCAGGTATTCTGGGTCCCCTGTGACATCCCAAACGCATTTAGGTGAAAGGTTCCTCTTTAGATGTTATGCAAGAGTGTGTGGATAAAGGAGGTAGAGCTTCATATTTTCATAACCTCGGCACTAGCAGGAGGTGTTGTGATCGGTACCGCGCATATAATCTATATATCTTAATGTCTTCTATCATCTGATATTTTCTTCTGCCCCAAACTCTTCTCCCGTTCACCATTCCTCTCAGTGTATCCTTCAGAAGGTAGTTTCTTCTCAGCCAGTGACACAGCCAATTCCTTTTTCTCTTCCTGGTCAACTTCAGCATCACCCACTCTCTCCAACACAGCTTCATTTCTTATTCTGTCTGTCCATTTCACACGCTTCATCCTTCTTCATATCCACATGTCAAATGCTTCTAGTCGTTTCTCTTTACTTCGTCGTAATGTCCATGTTTCTGCCCCATTTAGTGCCACACTCTAGTCTCTTCCTTAATTATTCTTCTTCCAGAGGTCCGCAGAAGACGATCCTTTTTCTATTAAAATCTTCCTTTGCCATGGCTATCCTCCTTTTAACTTCAGCTACTACTAACATATATATTTTTATTTTATTGGTTTTTTTACGACGCTGTATCAACATCTAGGTTATTTAGCGTCTGAATGATATGAAGGTGATAATGCCGGTGAAATGAGTCCGGGGTCCAGCACCGAAAGTTACCCAGCATTCGCTCATATTGGGTTGAGGGAAAACCCCGGAAAAAACCTCAACCAGGTAACTTGCCCCGACCGGGATTCGAACCCGGGCCACCTGGTTTCGCAGCCAGACGCGCTGACCGTTACTCCACATGTGTGGACTACTACTAATATTCGATCGAATTATTTTCATAGTAATTTGCACTAGTGTCCAGGGTTTTGTAGATTCACCAAACAGGTATAATACAGAAAATGTAATTTATTCATTAAAAATCTTTTAAAATTTCATATGCTATTTTGAGTCCATTGCACGTTAATGGAGATATGGTAGTGGGATCGAACTACTCGGAGAAGGCCTGTGTAGCTAAATTCCTTCATAAATGAGCCGTTCAGAACAAAAGTGGTGTAAGTCAAAATTGGGTAATGAGGTTTAAAGTAAAAATTCTGTAAAATACAGCGCAAAGTAGCAATGAGTATGTCCTTCGTGCTATCTACTGACTACTAATAGTTTAAATAAATTGAATATTAATTGCTACTTTGCGCTGTATTTTACAGAATGTTTACTTTAACCCCCATTACCCATTTCTGACTTACACCACTTCTGCTCTAAACGGCTCAAATATTCTTACAATATCATCCGGAGTCGAACTCCCTCATCTATTAGTTACTACAAGGTTGTCGTATAAATAAGCCACTTGCGAATTTATGGCAAAAAAGGTATTCCTATCCTTCGAGTAGAATTGAACCCACGTTCTTTCTGTACAAACAATTAATTGCTTTTATATGATTGTCGTACCCTGTAAAATAAAACGGTAATTAACCTTTTCATACTTAGAAATTTCCGTCTTCTGTTGAACCCAAACGGGAGGAACTGAATGTAGGTGCCATTATTTTCCTCCATGACGCTAACCTTGAGCTTGACCGTCAACAAGATGGATGCCAGTAATGCATAGTTGATGTACCTGTACAGCTCAATATGTACCGGCCGTCCCACACAAACAAGCCACAAGACGCGATGCTATCTATGACATGTAGAGCGGACTTACATCGACGAACAGCGTTTGCGTTGTGGGGCCACATTATCGACCTAATGATTCATTGTCGATACGTTTTGACAAAATGGTAGCAGCAATAAATATGAAACGCCCTCTGTGGCTGTAACGCGCCCAGGGGCCTGAGTTCGATCCCAGGTTAGTCATGATTGTGGACAAAGCAGACGTTATAGAAGATTTTAAAGATTTTCTCGGAGGACTCCCGTTTTCCTCCATCATTTCACCAATATTCTCCATCTATCATTTTATCTGTCGTCTGCAATAGTAAAAATAAGGTGGGTGAAGTATTGGGGATAGTACTTGTGGCGGACAAGGTTGCAGTTGGGGTTTTTCTCGGGGTTCTCCCGTTTTTACCCATCTTAGGCATCTACATCGTTCCGTCACCATTTCTCCATTTCATCATCATTCCCCGAACGTCGGTTGGCGACGCACGGAGGAGGCTGACTTATGGAGGAGGGGGCGTTGCCTGCTCGAAACCTGAATAGGCAGCGAACCTTAGTGTAGTCAGCCGGTGTGGGTTTGGGAATGCGCTTAGCTTGAAGGTTAGCGCAATAGATCGTAATAGGTCCAATTCCATTCTATTCTATAGATCTACTCTTCTAAGTGAAAAATATCTAGCTTTATATTTTTGAGCAATACCTCGCCGTCTCATTATTTCCTGTCTATTTTTGTATTCACTTCAACTTGGCATTCCACATAGCTGGTAAAGTTTAGTAAAGTTGTAATACTCCGTATACATTCTCTTTCTTCACTTTTCGCACTCATACTGTATTAATAAAAAAAAGGTACGATATGGAAACAAACTAAAGAATTAAACTAATAGCTAGAAAAAAAAAACTTAGGAACGAAGACGACGAACTGCGACAGAAGGGAGGGAATGTACTCTTATGGCGCCTCGTAAACAACTGAGTAACACTGCTCAACGCTACCTACAGACAGCACAATATTTTTCAGATTGCACAATGTATTCCAAAGAGTTTTGATAGCCTACACTCAATAATATTCCACATGCTTTCGATCTATCTTAGATTTGCTCAATAATATTGCGCAACCTTAAATACTGTGCAATAATAATGATCGTCCATCAACCACTTAAAAGTACAGTAGAGCATCGATTATCCGAATACCGATCAACCGAAACATCTGTTAACCGAAAGAGTTCCAGTCGGTAAATTCAATTTTGCGCGCGCGCCATGTAGAAGTTTTGCTAGCGTTATTTGCGAGATTTAGCGGCAAAAAAAAAGGACTTCTTTTCCTAAACTGTAGGCAACTTTAATGGCCATTTTGAACTTGTCAAACTAGGCTAGTCAGTTCTCTGTGTTATTTGTAAAATGTGTGATAAAATATGTACTGTATGTACAGTTTTGTGTTTAACATCAGTGTTCCTTTGTTTCATACTGCTCCTATGACACCGGTACAATTTGCTATCCGAAAAATCAGTTATCCGAACACCCCCGTCCCTAATTGTTTCGGATAATCGATGCTCTACTGTAAAAAGATCCATTTTAGGTCCCGACCTTCAAAAACCAAGCCAAGCCTATTGTTTGAGACCGGAACAGAAGGAATAATTGTGGCAAAAGAATAACTTTTTTCATTTTCACAGTGCTGCAAATCGTATGAAATGATCTGCGATCCGTTACCCTCAGCCAATAGGAAAACAGTCATTTCCGACCGGCTGGAATTTGCTTTTATTCATCTGCACACATTAGGAATGGACATTGTCAATTCCACCGCACAAATGATGTAGCGTCATTAAATAAATGTATTTATTTATTTCGAAAAAATATACTAATACTCGGACCTTGTTACAATTGAAGATAAAGTGTGGCTAATGTTCAAACATTTTATGCTTAATGCTATCCGGAACTCACACTAATATATGCACGAACTAGGTGCGTGTATAGGCATAGCGATGCAATAAAAGCAGGTGAAGCGTATTATCTAGATTTTACTGCGTGGAACAACGAGAAAGATTGACAAGGCCCATGACGCACCAAGGATCATTGATTTTCGAGGGTGGTTTCATTATAGTGAGTATATTACTCTTGGACAGTCATTTAAACACGTATATAGCCTAACTTAAATCTTACGAGGATTAAATGGAACCCATACATGTCAGATGACGGTTTCTATACTCAAAGGGACGGAGTTCAATCCCTGAAATATCCTGTGCAACTTGTGCTGCATAAAGTATATTTGAGTAGGAGTAAACGTCATTCGTGCATGTGCAAATATTTTTATACTGATACATGTAGGATTTTTATATTTTTTATTTTATTTTATTGGGTTATTTTACGACGCTGTATCAACATCTAGGTTATTTAGCGTCTGAATGAAATGAAGGTGATAATGCCGGTGAAATGAGTCCGTGGTCCAGCACCGAAAGTTACCCAGCATTTGCTCGTATTGGATTGAGGGAAAACCCCGGAAAAAAACTCAACCAGGTAACTTGCCCCGACTGGAATTCGAACCCGGGCCACCTGGTTTCGCGGCCAGACGCGCTGACCGTTACTCCACAGGTGTGGACTACATGTAGGTACCACGTATGTTATGTTATATGTTATGTTACGTTACGATATTATGTTATGTTCCGTTACGTTATTATTATTATTATTGTTATTATTATTATTATTATTATTATTAATATTACTTATTATTATCCCCATATGAAGGCGAATAGAGAACTTCCAAGTGGGCAATTGTAGATACTACAGTACTATTATTATTACTATTATTTCCTTATGTGCTTTTCGATATATACCCAATTCCACTGACTTTAACTATGAGATTACCTGTAAATATTTTAACTGTTGTAACCTTTATGCTAGACGTCTAAATCTTGATTATCAATTTTTTTGCAAAGTTATCAAGGGTGATATTGATTGTGAGTCTATCATAAACAATATCAGCCTTAGTATTCCTACAAAAGGTTTAAGATTTCAAAAAAAAATTTTATAACCGAAATTCAAAATCACTTTCTCCAGTCTGTAGATGCATAAAATATGCCAATTTGCATGGGCACAATTTAGATCCTTTTAAGGTTTAGTTTCGTTTTGATTATTAGTTTTTACTGTTTGTACTCAATTTTATTTATGTATGTTTTTGTTATTTAAGATATTATTTATTTTTGTTTTGCACCTTTGTATCTTCTGTTTGTGTATTGTGCTGAACTATAATTGGCCTCTGGCTGTTGTTCAGCACACAAATATTAATAAATAAATAAATAAATAAATAAATAAATAAATAAATAAATAAATAAATAAATAAATAAATAAATAAATAAATAAATAAATAAGTAAATAAATTATTATTATTATTATTATTATTAATATTACTTATTATTATCCCCATATGAAGGCAAATAGAGAACTTCCAAGTGCCTGGGCAATTGTAGATACTACAGTACTATTATTATTATTATTACTATTATTATTATTACTATTATTATTATTATTATTAATATTACTTATTATTATCCCGATATGAAGGCGAATGGAGAACTTCCAAGTGCCTGGGTAATTGTAGATACATTATTATTATTATTATTATTATTATTATTATTGTTATTATTATTATTACTATTATTATTATTATTATTATTAATATTACTTATTATTATCCCCATATGAAGGCGATTAGAGAACTTCCAAGTGCCTGGGCAATTGTAGATACTACAGTACTATTATTATTATTATTATTATTATTATTATTAATATTATTATTATTATTATTAATATTACTTATTATAGGGATACGTAACAAGCTGTTTTTTACGGTGATGGGTTGTTAGCCCTTCGCCCAACCCCCAAGCTGGAGGACCACCCCTTATCGGCTGTCCACGACTGCTTATTCAATATATTCGCAGCTACCCTCCATATCTGGAGGCCGTCTCCTCTATCCGCAACCTGAGGACGCGCCATGCCGTGGTGATAGGAACCCACAATCTATCTGATGCTTTTCCAATTCACTGCGGGCTAAAGCAGGGAGATGCACTATCACCTTTACTTTTTAACTTCGCTCTAGAATATGCCATTAGGAAAGTTCAGGATAACAGGCAGGGTTTGGAATTGAACGGGTTACATCAGCTTCTTGTCTATGCGAATGACGTGAATATGTTAGGAGAAAATACACAAACGATTAGGGAAAACACGGAAATTTTACTTGAAGCAAGTAGAGCGATCGGTTTGGAAGTAAATCCCGAAAAGACAAAGTATATGATTATGTCTCGTGACCAGAATATTGTACGAAATGGAAATATAAAAATTGGAGATTTATGCTTCGAAGAGGTGGAAAAATTCAAATATCTTGGAGCAAGAGTAACAAATATAAATGACACTCGGGAGGAAATTAAACGCAGAATAAATATGGGAAATGCGTGTTATTATTCGGTTGAGAAGCTCTTATCATCCAGTCTGCTGTCCAAAAATCTGAAAGTTAGAATTTATAAAACAGTTATATTACCGGTTCTTCTGTATGGTTGTGAAACTTGGACTCTCACTCTGAGAGAGGAACATAGGTTCAGGGTGTTTGAGAATAAGGTGCTAAGGAAAATATTTGGAGCTAAGCGGGATGAAGTTACAGGAGAATGGAGAAAGTTACACAACACAGAACTGCACGCATTGTATTCTTCACCTGACATAATTAGGAACTTGAAATCCAGACGTTTGAGATGGGCAGGGCATGTAGCACGTACGGGCGAATCCAGAAATGCATATAGAGTGTTAGTTGGGAGACCGGAGGGAAAAAGACCTTTAGGGAGGCCGAGACGTAGATGGGAGGATAATATTAAAATGGATTTGAGGGAGGTGGGGTATGATGATAGAGACTGGATTAATCTTGCACAGGATAGGGACCGCTGGCGGGCTTATGTGAGGGCGGCAATGAACCTTCGGGTTCCTTAAAAGCCATTTGTAAGTAAGTAAGTATTATTAATATTACTTATTATTATCCCCATATTAAGGCGAATAGAGAACTTCCAAGTGCCTGGGCAATTGTAGATACTACAGTACTTATTATTATTATTATTATTATTATTACTATTATTATTATTATTATTATTATTACTATTATTATTATTATTATTATTATTATTATTATTGTTGTTATTAATAATATTATTTATTATAATGCCCATATGAAGGCGAATGGAGAACTTACAAGTGCCTGGGTAATTGTAGATACGTTATTATTATTATTATTATTATTATTATTATTATTATTATTATTATTATTATTATTAAAAACCTGAACTAACGAAATTCATCAATGACAAATTAAAAAAAAAAGAATGAAGTATAATATCTCATTTATTTTTAATGAATAATTTAAAATATTCCTTTCTGCAAATAATATGTTTTCATTTCGCTCATTCATAGTTTTTATTATGTTACCCATTAATACCATTAAATTACACGTTTTGACCATAGTTATAATAATACTAGTTCTAAATAATTAGTTACAACAATAGTAATCATAAATAATTAGTTTGGTAACAGTAACGCTGAACTGCTCCCGAACATGGGCGTTGCTCATTTGAGTAGCGCTAGAATACATGTAAACTTTATGTTGTTTGTTTGGAATCTACCTTCGTAACATTCCATAAGTTGAAATAAATTTATTAAAATTAGCGTTTAATCACGTCCGTTGATTAATTTTAACATCCATGGACATGATATGTCAACGAACGTGATGAATTTACTTAAAAAATTCCATGAATGCAGCAATTTTGAGGTCATAAAGTTTTTCAAGTAATGTCTAAACCCTCTTATCCTGTATTTTATTAAATGTGTAAAATTAACTATTTATTTAATATTTTAGAAAAGTTACGTGACAGGATCTTAGCAAAATCAAAATCTAGTACTTCAATAGAAATTATCTCGTCAATACATTAAACAATAGCAAAAACAATACAATATGGTTGGCCAGTAATAATAAAGAGGTGGAACAGTCACTCCCCTGCATCCTAGCGGGTTTTCTGTACAGTAATAGATTCGTCCAACGACGTGACTGAAATTTTTGTGACAAGTATTTAGTCTGTTGTAAAATTCACTGTTTTGATATCACTTACTTAACAAGCAAGCTTATCTTGATGTATTTACATCTCAAATAATGCAGTTTTGATTTGCAACCTTTTGTATTAATCTGTTAGAGGGTTGTGACCCTCCACGGACGTGACTTTTCTCGTTACTTGGCAACATTTAATTGTAAGAAATTAAATTAATATACAACTAGTGGCTTGTGCAGCAAATGCTGCTGCAAACTAAGTTCGTTAGACGTTCAAATAAAAATTTTTCAGATTTATTTTCAATGAAGAATACTTGTCTTTTTGATAGTTATTTGCTTCCATAATAATGAAACCTACTCCCTCTGAATGGATTTTTTTAGGCCAAATACTTTTTATTACACCTATCCAACTTCAGTTTTTGAGTTTCAACGCGAAAACACAAGTATCAATGTCAGGACGATAGCAGTAGCTATTTCAGGTCATTGTGGATTGTAGGCAAAAGTTAAAAAAATGTCAGGTTTGCTAAGCTTTCGAACAATAGCATTTTCGTATAGCTGCTGCATGTAGAACTTGAAATGTAGAGCGTAAAATCATTTTATCCTACTAAGAGATCTTGCTGAAATGATCTGGACACTACAAAATTTTCTAGGCCTCTTATTTTATTAGTAAGTAGGCCTAATACATTTTTATCTTTCCTTAGGAACTGTAATTTTTGCGTTCTCTCGAGCCAATACTGAAGACAATGACACATATCAATATCTACACTACACCGCCATTAAGTATATGAAAAAGACCCAGCCCCACTGGGTTAATAAGTATAAAAATATTTGATTTTTAATAACAATATTATTATCTTACTTAAGTTTTATAGTTATATATAGCAGTCACTCAGTAAATTATAGAAATTAAGATCTAAATGAAGATATTCTCTACATTTACTTACATAACTTCAAAACGTTTCACTTTCACGTCATCAATATAGCATCAATATTATGTACAATTAATGAAAAATAGACGCATTATGATATTAACTATAATAATATTTAATTTCTAATGGTAATAATGTCATCAAACCACCTCAAGTTTCGTAGATTTGAATATCCAATACACAGCTGTACTCAGAAAATTATACACTGCAGAATCAGTTTTTAATAACAAATTGAATTGAGCTCTAAATATGCGACAATTCTGCAGGGCATGGCCTTCGTGTAATAGCCTATTGTTTATTATAGTGTGTGTTTTGTTCTGAAATTCAATCAAGTCGGCCGTGATTCAATAAAATTAGTTCTCAAAACTGACAACACATGGATTTTGGAAAATAGGAAAATTATGTAGGAAAATTGACATTTCACTGAAAACTACTACTTTTCCGAAAAACTTTGGATGCCAGGCATGAAAATGAGAGTTCACTCATTAAAATCCGTTCAGCCGTTTTCCCGTAATTTCCATTACCAGTTCAAATTATATATATAGATTTGAATTGTATATGTATGTTCATCCAGTTTTTCTTAAATTAATTTTAGTATAAATATTGAGTGTTTAGAGTTATTACTTGCGGAGAAACGTTGCTGTGACAGTAAGATGTACCTTTTCAGGAGAATGACCCTATAACCCCAGGAGCCAGCTATTAGCAGGCCTACATATTGTATTTGCGATCGAACGTACGTTCCAAGAAGAGCCATTTGTGTAATCTGTCACTAGGACAAGATTCGATCGCGTGCAACCTTGACAATGGAGCTGTTCGATCGACAAGCGCCATTTGTCACACCGGGCCTCACGTATCACTTCCCCGATGCGCCCTCCTCTGACAATCAATAGGGAGCTGCTAGTCAGACGTCCAATTAGTCCGTCACACCACCCACGTAGTCTGATGTACGTTTATTGATTCTGACTGTTGTATACTTTTTAATCTGGCAGCATAATATATTTTATCTTCCTTCGCAGAGGCTCAACTGGTACCTAATACTTGTATTTCAGTAGGTCTAGCAATACAGAGAACATAAGTCTTATTTCTTGCAGAGAAGTGGAGATTGAGCTCTCTTCTATAGACAACGGGATTTTACTATGACATGATCATATAATGTCCTGCCATTATGAATTTCTAGTGCTGGTTCGCAGTGCTAAGAAGAAAGGGGTCAAGAACACATCCTGACAGATGGAGAAGAATAGGAAGAGAAGAATGTTTGTATTATCTAAACTTAACATACGAGTATATTGAATTTATGACAAACCAAGCTATTGTGGGGTAGATTTTGTCTATTTCCTTTTAATCCTACTGTCATTCATCTACACTAATAATAAATCTGTAGCCGAAATTTTTCTGGTAATTTTCGATTTTCCAAAAATAATTGGTCCTAACATATATAATTAACCACCCTGAAACCGAAAATCGCATTTTTGAAATTTTTGTTTGTATGTCTGTCTGTATGTTTGTTACCTTTTCACGCGATAATGGCTGAACCGATTTATATGAAAATTGGAATATAAATTAAGTTCGTTGTAACTTAGATTTTAGGCTATATGGCATTCAAAATACTTTATTTAAAAGGGGGTTATAAGGGGGCCTGAATTAAATAAATCGAAATATCTCGCTTATTATTGATTTTTGTGAAAAATGTTACATAACAAAAGTTTCTTTAAAAATGATTTCCGATAAGTTTCATTCTTTACAAAATTTTGAGAGGACTCATATTTAATGAGATAAATGAGTTTTAAAATTAAAATAACGCCATCTAAGACGGTGCAATGAAATAAGAACAAATGACTTCGTCTATAAGGGGCCTTGGACAACAACAATCGAAACAGGGGCCTTGGACATCAACAATCGAAAGCTATTAAACATAGCCTACAGAGAATGTTTCTGTGTTTGTATGAAGTAATATCAGAAGCTAAATTAACTGATTTGTATAATTAATTATTATTTCACCATTGGAAAGTGTAGTTTCTCTAGATGGACATAATGCTATAATGTTATTACAGTAACATCTGAGTAAATCGAGGACAGGTAAGATTAAAATAGCTTCTTATGCACAGAAAATTTGATGGGCTATTTTGTACATTCGTTTTCTGTATTTCTTAAATAATATTTATGTACACTCATTTTAATCTCAGAGAATTAACAAACAACGAGAGTGTATTGATTTAGTATTCAGTAATAGTACGTTAGCTTAGCAATCCATTATTTTATAATTCAAATTTTAACTATGCTCAATTGAATCGTGTTAAAATACATAAAATATATATGCAATAAATGCAATGCAAAAAATTGGGTAATGAGCGAAGCAGATTATCTTGCGCTGTTGTAAAAGTTGTTCCCTGGATGAAACGTCCTATTTTAATATTATTATTACTTTATATTTATTTCTAACAGGTGCAGCGGAGCGCACGGGTACGGGCTAGTCATTAATAAATAATAACAAATTGCAAGTTGAAGGAATTTTCTGTGATTTATCCAATGTATTTGACTGTACAGTAAAGCATCGATTATCCGAATACCGATCAACCAAAACATCGGTTAACCGAAGGAGTTCCAGTCATCAAATTCAAATTTGCGCGCCAGTCATGTAGAAGTTACGCTAGCGCTGTTTGCGAGTTTTAGCTACAAAAAAAAACGAGTCTCAGCTCTGAAGCAAACAAAATATTTTTGGACTACTTTTCCTAAACTGTAGGCCACTTTGAACTTGATAACTAGACTAGTCAGTTCTCTGTGTTATTTGTAAGACGTGTGATACAAAAATATATGTACAGTTTTGTGTTAAATATCAGTGTTTCTTCGTTTCATACTATTCCTTTGACACCGATACAATTTTTTTCGTAAATGATCGGTTATCCGAACACCCCCCGTCCCCAATTGTTTCGGATAATCGATGCTCTACTGCATAAATCATAAAATGCTGCTAGACAAATTAGATTATTATGGAATTAAAGACGTTTCACACCAATGATTTCACTCATCTCATAGATAGGAAACAGAAAGTCGAAATCAGTACCACTATGAAATCTGCCTCGACATGGGGAACTATTAATTCCACAAGGATCAATTTTACGTTCCCTACTTTTGCTAGTGTTCATAAATGATCTTGCCCCCATAATAAAAGATGTAGGTCATCCCATATTATTTATAGATGACACAAGTATAGTAATTACAGCCAATAACTTCAACACATTCCAATCTTCAACAGAGGCAATTCTACTAAAATATGTGATTGGTTATCAGCCAGTAAATTAGCATTAAATTGTAAGAAAACTAACACAATTCAATTTAAATCCTCACAAAATTCAACTTCGCAAATTTCAAGCGCAATATTTAATAATAGTTCCCTAATAGGAAAACAACAACCAAATTTCTTGGCTTATAAATCAGTAATAAAATAATCTAGTAGAATAGACAGTGAAGTCGGCCTCGGTAGCGTAGTTGGTATAGCGCTGGCCTTCTGTGCTCGAGGTTGTAGGTTCGATCTCGGCTCAGGTCGCTGACATTTAAGTGTGCTTAAATGCGACAGGCTCATGTTAGTAAATTTACTGGCATGTAAAAGAACTCCTGCGGGACAAAATTCCGGCACACCGGCGACGCTGATAAAACCTCAGCAGTTGTGAGCGTCGTTAAATAAACCATAATTTTTTTACATACATACATACATACATACATACATACATACATACATACATATATTACATTCATGGATTATGATGTAATAGGACTCGTTTCTTTTTCTTTCATTTAATTTATACACGCTTTAACATGTAGATAGGTCATATCGCGTGTTTAGGTTCATTGGGCATATCATAAGCCATGGACTATTGCTGTATTCTGTTTCTATTGTCATATATGTTATATAGCTTGCAATCACTTTAACTGATTTCAATTTTATTAATGATTATGATAATAAAATTGTGGTTACGGTAGTAATGAATCATGGTAGGCCTATGCAATTTTCCAATTCGATGTTTTTCTTTGTGAATGATGGAATCTATGAAAAACTTCAGTTAGATTGGCTGACCATGGGTTTTGAACCCGAGACCTCCCGAATGCCAGTCTAGTGTGTTACCACTGAGCCATCTCGGTCTTGTTTCTTTTCTGGAACCGATTTCTTTTTTATCTTTTAACGTGAATTTCATTGATCATCAATGATTCAGAAGTTTTCTCCTCGTCCAGTCCTTTGAAATGTATGAAAAACAAAGGGAATCTAGAGTAGGTTTACTTAGATTACTTGGTGTCCCTCCAGAGAGTGATGGTACAATAAAAGTCTACAGTAGATGGTGAGAAGTAAACGATGTAGCAAACTGACAGATGGAGAGCACACATGAAGGTGACATCTTCAGAAAGGAGTTTATAAAGGAAGAGCTGATTGCTTTGGAAACAAGAGCCAATTAGTGGAAGGGGACAATTTTTATAAATTAGTGAAAAACATTTTCTCAACTTCACTCCTTGTTCCATATGAAAGAATTTCTACCACTTAGTCTAAAAAAGAATCTTATTCAGACGCTTGTAATGCCCCATTTTGATTATTGCGATTCCTTGCTAACTAATGTAAGTTCACTCTTAGCTGAGAGACTACAACGTGTTCATAATGTGTGCATACGATTCATCTGCAATACACGTAAATTTGACCATATAACACCTTCCCTCCAGTTACTTTCATGGGTGCATCTGAAGGAACGAAGAACAATACATTCACTGTCTCTTCTGTTTAGAATCATACATACTTCTACTCCGAATTATCTGTTATCGCGCTTTCAATTTCTTACAACTCTTCGAAACCGATATCAAGCACTTCATTCTATCCCTCATCATAGAACGTCTTTATACTCTTCTTCCTATACCGTAGAAATACCTCGCCTCTGGAATTCGTTACCTAATGACGTAGGGACTGCCGGACTTTATCACAATTCAAAATTAAATTGGAAAAATTTGTCTTAGTTAATGTTTTTAGGTATTGCTAGAAGTATTGATTTATGTTTTTTTCTTTTTCTTTTTTAATCTAGATTAAAATTCCAATTTTTTGTCTTACTTACTTACTTACAAATGGCTTTTAAGGAACCCGAAGGTTCATTGCCGCCCTCACATAATCCCGCCATCGGTCCCTATCCTGTGCAAGATTAATCCAGTCTCTATCATCATACCTCACCTCCCTCAAATCCATTTTAATATTATCCTCCCATCTACGTCTCGGCCTCCCTAAAGGTCTTTTTCCCTCCGGTCTCCCAACTAACACTCTATATGCATTTCTGGATTCGCCCATACGTGCTACATGCCCTGCCCATCTCAAACGTCTGGATTTTAAGTTCCTAATTATGTTAGGTGAAGAATACAATGCGTGCAGTTCTGTGTTGTGTAACTTTCTTCATTCTTCTGTAACTTCATCCCGCTTAGCCCCAAATATTTTCCTAAGCACCTTATTTTCAAACACCCTTAACCTATGTTCCTCTCTCAGAGTGAGAGTCCAAGTTTCACAACCATACATAAGTTGTCTATGTTAATTAATTAGTTAGGATATTATTAATTATGATACTTAAGCACTCATTTAAAGTTTGTGTGACTCCAATCTGTGTATGTTTTTGTGTGGCTTTACTTTGTTTATAGTGTTTTTTCTCTCTCTCTCTCTCTTTATTTCTTGTGTAGCTTTATTTTGTATATAGTGTATTTTTTCTGTTTATTTCTATTATTGTATTTGTATTCCTGGTGTTGTGGAAGAGAAGGCCTGATGGCCTTAACTACACCAGAATAAATAAATAAATAAATAAATAAATAAATAAATAAATAAATAAATAAATAAGTAAATAAATAAGTAAATAAAAACAAGAAGGCATACAATTGTGCTGTCAATCGCCATGCGGTTGAAGTTAGTATGCTAAAGCGATTTTAATCGCCTTTCGTGTAGCATAAAAAAGTTAGTAAAATAGGTGGAATCCAGGTCACGTGTACACTGTGAATAAACCACAGCAGTAATTCTGTCACTAGCAGCCAATTATCCGTGTTGTCACGATTTTCCGTGCGAAGAATGTCTCTATAAGACGATCGTATTGATAATTCAGTTTAACAGTGGTCAATATTGGTTACGACTGCTAATTTATTCTGTGGGCTAAGATACCGAGAGGCCCTGGAATTCAGCAGCTGACTCACTGCGGGTCAATATAACGCTTGGGAGAAACAAATCACCTGCACCGCGTCATGCAAGCTTGGCCGGTATTAAGGACACACGAGGGCCTTCCTCGAAGAAATCATTTCCTGACATTTTATGTATGGGTCTATTGGGCACGAAGTAAAGCATAACCTAATTTAACAAGAAATTATTTATACCTTTTCTTCGTCATATTTCAACTCCTGCTCTCTTACATTCCAATGCGGTGCAGGGGAGGGTATGGGCATGCCTTTTGACCGACCCTAGACAGACATACATTGCGGATCTCCCTGATTGTGTTGTCAGCACGGCACAGGGCCACTGCTGAACAACACAGAACAGAGAATTACAAGGGACCACCAGTCAGCCCCGGGAAGGAAGATAAACCTCTTTCAGTGCCCATAACGGGACTCGAACCACGGACCGCTTGAGGGGGAAGCACATACGCTAAACACAGTATCAAGGCGACACATTATACCTCATTTGCTTGTATGAAATTTAGTTGCAAATAATTGCAACTTAATTATTTTCAAACAAAATGAAAGCTTTTTGAACTTAAATGAGCACCACATTTGAGAGAATACTGCTACTACGAATACTACTACTACTACGAATACCACTACTGCTACTACGAATGCTACTACTGCTACTACGAATACTACTACTACTACGAATACCACTACTGCTACTACGAATGCTACTACTGCTACTACGAATACTGCTACTACAAATACCACTACTACTACGAATACTACTACTGCTACTAGGAATACTACTACTACGACTACTACTACTGCTACTACAAACGAATGCTACTAATGCTACTACGAATACTGCTACTACGAACGAATACTACTACTGCTACTACGAACGAATACTACTACTGCTACTACGTAAGAATGCTACTACTACTACTACTATGAATACTACTACTGCTACTACGAACGAATGCTACTACTACTACTACTACGAACGAATGCTACTACTACTACTACTACTACGAATGCTACTACTACTACTACTACTACTACTACTACTACTACTACGAATACTATTACTGCTACTACGAACGAATGCTACTACTACTACTACTACCACTACTACTACTACTACTACGAATACTATTACTGCTACTACGAACGAATGCTACTACTACTACTACTACTACTACTACTACTACGAATACTATTACTGCTACTACGAACGAATACTACTACTGCTACTACGAACGAATGCTACTACTACTACTACGAATACTACTACTACTACGAATACTACTACTACTACTACTACGAATACTATTACTGCTACTACGAACGAATGCTACTACTACTACTACGAACGAATGCTACTACTACTACTACTACTACTACTACTACGAATACTACTACTACTACGAATACTACTACTACTACGAATACTACTACTACTACTACTACTACTACTACTACTACGAACGAATACTACTACTGCTACTGCGAAAGAATACTACTGCTGCTACTACGAGCGAATGCTACTACTACTACTACTACTACTACGAATACTACTACTACTACGAATACTACTACTACTACGAATACTACTACTACTACTACTACTACTACTACTACGAATACTACTACTGCTACTACGAACGAATACTACTACTGCTACTACGAACGAATACTACTACTGCTACTACGAACGAATGCTACTACTGCTACTACGAGCGAATGCTACTACTACTACTACGAATACTACTACTACTACTACTACGAACGAATACTACTACTGCTCCTACGAACGAATGCTACTACTACTACTACTACTACTACTACTACGAATACTACTACTACGAATACTACTACTTGAATTTGATTGGGGTGTGTATATTTCATATTGTTTCCCAATCAAATTCTCAACACACAGTTCAATTTCAGAACACACACACTATTTGACACAACTCTTCATCACGCGAACGCACCCACACAACAGGGAGCGAAGTTGAGACAGCGCCGAGATCTAGTAGGCTCTGAAGATGGTTTCGAATAGCACCAATACAGCTGTAAGCGGCACATCCTTACATAATTAACACGCGTAAGATCGCCATTTAATCAATTATTTATTATTTTTTCATGCAATATATTCTCAGTCATTACTGCGCCCTCTGTGGCTTTCACCAAAAACTTTATACTAACAAGACGGAAATCTTAGAGTGTTTCGCACGATGTAATAGGGAGACGTCTTGCATGTGGCGCTCCTAGCGTCCGTCTTGTTAGTATAAAGTCTTTGCTTTCACTGATCGTGAAAAATTTTGTAAAGTTTTCTTTAACACGCATCCCCTAATACAGTGGTATTCAATCCATGATTGTCTTGATTACGTATGTTAAAATGGTAACATATTTATTTTATTATACCCACTTGTTGATAATTTTTGCATTATATTAATTTTATTTTTGCAATATCAATTCTTGTTTTTCCTCGCTTGAATAACATTTTACCTAAATCATTATTATTATTGCATCAATAACTACTGTTTAATAATAATAATAATAATAATAATAATAATAATAATAATAATAATAATGTCTGAAAGTAGAAGACACCGGCAGTTCACTTTCACAATTAAAATGAATTAGAGAGAACGAAATCTGAAGGAAAAACACATAACTGAAAACAATCAATTTTCCAAAGTAAATGAACCAGATGAAGAATGTAGTTTGAAAGCAACATTTTTAATTTAACAAATCCAGAATTACGGGAAACAAAATTGTAAATTTAATTAAATCACACTGAAAATCTGTATATTATTATTTAACAAGCATCAATAAATCTCAAATAAAACTGAAATATTCTTGGCATGTTTATAATCTTCGTACTCGATGAGTAATGCAAAATTATTTAAAGAATTTTCACGATACACAGTCTTTATGGAACTATTCATCATTTGCGAGGCGAACCTAGCGGCAGAAATTGTAATAACGCTCCTAACGCACTCTCTGTTCAGTAACCATTGCCAAAATGAATGCGGGACGCGGGAAAACGCTGCTTGCAGCGAACTGCGAGTAGAACGCTGCAGTCCCGCCATCTAGGCGGGATTGTGTCGCTGCGGTGTGAATGGAATCATATTCCGCTGTAGTCACAATAATTCGCGTCGGTTTCGCATTCGCTACCGCTCCCGCGTCCCGCGACGGTGTGCGCAGACCTATTTGTATAGCTCCGTAACATAAGTAGGCTAACAATAAATTGACATTTCTTAATAGTAATTACCACATTCCTCTTTGTATAAATTGTGCACTGTTAGAAGGGAGGGGAAAAATATTAAAAAATCCACTGATTAGCCAATAGCAGGCGCTACGCTCCCGACTCCAACAATCTATACTAATAATAAATCTGTAGCCGACATTTTTCTGGTAATTTTCGATTTTCCAAAAATAATTGGTCCTAACATATATAATTAACCACCCTGAAACCGAAAATAGTTTTTTTTTTTTTTTTTAATTTTTGTTTGTATGTCTGTCTGTCTGTATGTTTGTTACCTTTTCACGCGATAATGGTTGAACGGATTTCGATGAAAATTGGAATATATATTAAGTTCGTTGTAACTTAGATTTTAGGCTATATGGCATTCAAAATGCATTATTTAAAAGGGGGGTTATAAGGGGGCCTGAATTAAATAAATCGAAATATCTCGCTTATTATTGATTTTTGTGAAAAATGTTACATAACAAAAGTTTCTTTAACAATAATTTGCGATAAGTTTTATTCCTTGAAAAATTTTGATAGGACTGATATTTAATGAGATAAATGATTTTTAAAATTAAAATAACTGCCATCTAAGGCCGTGTAATGAATTAAAAAACAAATGACTTCGTCTATAAGGGGCCTTGGACAGCAACAATCGAAAGCTATGAAAGATAGCCTACAGAGAATGTTTCTGTGTTTGTATGAAGTAATATGAGAAGCTAAATTAACCGATTTGTATAATTAATTATTATTTCAGCACTGGAAAGTGTAGTTTCTCTAGATGGACATAATGCTATAATGTTATTACAGTAACTTCTGATATCTATACTAATAATAAATCTGTAGCCGAAATTTTTCTGGTAATTTTCGATTTTCCAAAAATAATTGGTCCTAACATATATAATTAACCACCCTGAAACCGAAAATCGCTTTTTTGAAATTTTTGTTTGTATGTCTGTCTGTCTGTCTGTATGTTTGTTACCTTTTCATGCGATAATGGCTGAAGGGATTTCGATGAAAATTGGAATATAAATTAAGTTCGTTGTAACTTAGATTATAGGCTATATGGCATTCAAAATACGTTAATTAAAAGGGGGGTTATAAGGGGACCTGAATTAAATAAATTGAAATATCTCGCTTATTATTGATTTTTGTGAAATATGTTACATAACAAAAGTTTCTTTAAAAATGAATTCTGATAAGTTTTAGTCTCCGAAAAAGTTTGATAGGACTGATATTTAATGAGATAAATGAGTTTTAAAATTAAAATAACTGCCATCTAAGGCGGTGTATTGAAATAAAAAACAAATGACTTCGTCTATAAGGGGCCTTGGACACAACAATCGAAAGCTATGAAACATAGCCTACAGACAATGTTTCTGTGTTTGTATGGTAATATCGGAAGCTAAATTAACCGATTTGTATAATTAATTATTATTTCATCATTGGAAAGTGTAGTTTCTCTGGATGGATATAATGCTATAATGTTATTACAGTAACTTGTGAGTGAATTGAGGACAGGTAAGATTGAAATAGCTTCTTATGCACAGAAAACTTGATAGGTTATTCTGTATATTCATTTCCTGTATTTCTTATAATGATGTTTATGAAGATATTCGTTTTATCTCAGAGAATTAACGAACAACGAGAGTGTATTGATTTAGTATGCAGTAATAGTACGTTAGCTTAGCAATCTATTATTTTATAATTCAAATGTTAACTATGCTCAATTGAATCGTGTTAAAATACATAAAATACATATGCAATAAATGCAATGCAAAAAAATTGGGTAATGAGCCAAGCAGATTATGTTGCGCTGTTGTAAAAGTTGTTCCTCCTGAGATTTAAGAGCTCCCACAACAAATTAAAAACTTTCTAATTCGAGTACATCCGTTATCAACACACATTTTCATAACATAATATAATATAATATAATATAATATAATATAATATAATATAATATAATATAATATAATATAATATAATATAATATAATATAAACGCAATAATAAATCTGTAGCAAATTTTTTTCTGTTAATTTCCGCTTTTCCAAAAATAATTGGTAATAACAATTAAGAAACATGTTAAAGGAATTTTCATTGCACCAAATGAGTGGTCTCTGGATCAAAATGATCGCATTTTAATATTTTAAATACAATTTAAATTAAGTAACATATTAAACGATTTATCCTTCTATCAAACACGAATGTTCCCCGGATCAAATGTCCTATTTTAATTATGTAATCACTTTATATTTATTTCTAACGGGTGCAGCGGAGCGCACGGGTACGGCTAGTAATATAATATAATATAATATAATATAATATAATATAATATAATATAATATAATATAATATAATATAATATAATATAATATAATATAATATAATATAATATAATATAATATAATATAATATAATATAATATAACATAATATAATATAATATAATATAATATAATATAATATAATATAATATAATATAATATAATATAATATAATATGTAATATTATTTAATATAATTTAAGTTATTTGAAGGGTTCAGAACTATAGTGGGCCAAGCGCCATTTACTGAATACGTAGAAAACAAGGGTTAAAATTAAGTTATTACCATAATTCAATGGAAACCTATAACAAGTAAAATATTAGTTCGTTGTCAGCCTTTGCGGATTCGTGAAGTTGATATCGACAGACGACAGTTCAAGGTAGCTTCAACTATGCGGAAAACTCAATATTGTCAGAATTTCCGTAGTGAATGGTTACAAAGTGAAGTGTATAGAAACTGGTCAGCCCCAGTAGGAGGTGATACACGTAAATATTACTAAGTTTTTATGGACGCCAAGAAATCAGCTAACGAGGGTTGTGTTTCAAAGCTAACGAGGGTTGTGTATCAAAGTGGCGATAAAGAATGTGAAGCTGGACCCTCAAGATAGATTGGAAGAGTAGACGAAGAGGAGGAACACGACTGCATGGCAATATAAACATTTTAGGAGGAATAATACGCTTAGAGAATCATCAATTGAAGATAAATTATTATTATTATTATTATTATTATTATTATTATTAATTTTGTTGTTGTTATTGGTGGTAATGCTGCTGCGAAGTCATGTCGATGGTAAAATATTTAGTCCCCTTGAGGTGAAAATTAGCTCCTTTTTTGTATCAGTCTAGCCTGTTCTGTAGTTCCGCAGTTGGCAAAACTGGTCATTCAACAAGCGAGGAACAGTCAAAAACTGAACGTACAGAATTTCCCATCAGAAGCACACAATGACAAGATTTCAACCTGCCGAGAAATTATGTAATTCCTCAAATACCTTCGGGATAATAATTTTATTATGCACTAACATTACCTGCCAATAGCAGAAAGTGGAATTTTTTGGACATATAATCAGTCCAGCGCATGGCAAATCAAAGGACAAACACGTGATACAAAACACACGTCAACTCCTGTTATAGATTATTACATACATGTACATACATTTCTACTTTCCTTGTCGGAAAACAAATCGGCGGTCGTTTCATAATTTTCCGACACGCTACCATGAAACGACAATGTTGGTGAAATATACAGTGTCCACAGAAAACCCCGTATTTATAAACGGATCTCTTTTTCTTTATAAATTGTCTTATTTGTGGATAATCCGCAAATTTTTTGTTGATTTTTTATGAGACAATACTAGTCTAATTTTCAAAACCAATTTCCACGCCCGACCCAACGGATCTTCTCTGTCGGCAATGGTATGTACAAGAAAGAGAAACTCAAAAAAAATTTTAGTGCACACCTCAGAAACACTCAATGTGCATCATCCCGCGTGTCACACAGCAGACAGCAAGGCTGCATTCCCACTTATGTCACACGCGCTGCAAATATCTACTGGAATGGAGTCAGTGGCAGTACAGCACAGATATGATGCCACAGCTCTTGCAGATTAAGATATCTTTCTTGTAACCCCATAAGAAGACGTTACAGACTTTAAAGTCGGGGGACCTCGCTGGCCACTTGCAGAAAACGTCTTGGTCTCCAGTGCGCCCAGTTCACTTTCCTGCCAGTTGTTTTTCAAGATGGTTACGAACATTTGGATATGGAACAACAAGTTTGATGGAGAAATCACTGCAATAAGTGAAAGTCTCAGGAATCTTCTCTGCCACATCAATAAATTTAAAAAGGCAGCTATATTGTCAGACTCCAAAGCAGCTATTTTATCAATAGTCTCTAGACACACACCTTCATCTCAAATAGCAGAAATAAATAAAGTGCTCTCTCAACTAATAACACTCAATAAAAGAATTGTATTCCAATGGATACCATCCCATTGTGGAATCCTGAGAAACGAGAATGCGGATGCTTTAGCAAAGAAGGGCAGCACTGCTACTTACAGACCTGTTACTAAATCTACGTATTCCTCTGTGAAAAGATTGATTAAATCTACACACTTAGACTTCAACAAACAAAATTTGATAACACAATCTCAAGGGAAAAAAATGGAACTCTCTGCATCATAATCCACAGTTGATTCCCGATTTACCACGCAAATCGTCTGTAGCTGCATTTAGATTGGCAACTGGCCATGACTGTTTGGCCAAGCATCTGCATAGAATTGGAATATATCAGTCTCCTAACTGTCCATTGTGCAACTCAAACCAAGAAATGGATTCAGAACATCTCAAAATCTGTGCGTCAGTGGCTAACCACGACAATATCTTTGAAAAATATTGGGGTGCAAGAAGTCAAATGACTTTATTGTCAAATGCCTGTCATTAGAAAATACCAAAAACATTTGCTGCTACGCAATAATGCAAAAATAACAAAAAACTGGCAAATCCGAACCAATAATAGCCATATTAACAGCTTCTTTCTTTTGCTTCTGCTGCTATTATTTTCGTTGGCAATTACACATACCGCAATATTCAAAACAGGAATTCTTTGAGACGTCCTTTCCTATGACGATAGTATAAAGTCCGTAATGTACACTGTTATGAAATTATACCCTTTTGTAATCACACGGAGGGTTTCTGTGGACGTACTGTATTACCGAGGATCTTTCATATTCCTACTCTTATTTAATATTTTCTCTGTTTACTGTCGTCCATAAAAATTAAATGATTATGCATCCCTGAGGAATATTTATAAGCTTCATTCAAGCTCAAACGGAAATAAGACACACAGATCATTGCTGAGAATAATTGAGGACCGTTTTTGCAAAACTTGCGAAGTGAAAAAAGCTAAATTTTACAGGAGAGACAAAACACTATAGTAAGCAAGTTTTGCTGTAACTCTCACCTATAGCAGAAAGCAAGTTTTGAAAAAACGATCACACTTTGACACACTACAATGAAGAGAAATAACCCAATTTTACTAAGACGCCTTGAACATCATGTAGAGGCCTGCCTGATATTAACGAATCCATCAAAATCTCAATTTTGCAAATTTTGCAGTTAGCAAGTTTTGCAAAAACGGTCATCAATTTCACTATCAGTAGGGACACCGTCAAAGTCGATAAATGAATCTACTGTATTGTAATGCGTGAAAAAAATCGTTATTTAAATATGTAAATCGTAAAAATGTCAAATCGTCAAGAAAAAGTTTAAATTTAAACATAAAATCACTTCTACAAAAAGTAGTAGTAAAAAATGTCGCCACCGGCGTAGCTCTGTCAGTTAAGGCGCTTGCCTACCGATCCGGAGTTTCGTTCGGGCGCGAGTTCGATTCCCGCTTGGGTTGATTACCTGGTTGGGTTTTTTCCGAGGTTTTCCCCAACCGTAAGGCAAATGTCAGGTAATCTATGGCGAATCCTCGGCCTCTTCTCGACAAATACCATCTCGCGACTACCAATCCCATCGACGCTAAATAACCTCGTAGTTGATACAGCGTCGTTAAATAACCAAGTAAAAAAAAAAACATTGTCTTATTCCCTTACCGGCTTCCCCGGTTTTGAAAAGGTTGGTTACACACTAGATGGAGAAAAGTGTGACGTGAATATCAAAAACATTATGCCTATGTTCAGTTGCACACTATAACAGAGCCGCATGACTGCCGACTTATCAAAATACATTTCCTTAGTCTTCGTTGCGTGCTCTTGCTGAAAATATGGTAAATATCTTTCACACATTTCTTCTTATTGTGTTAATGTGTAACAAACCTAAGCATTGAGCATGCGCGAATGACAGATTTGGACTTTTCACACTTGAGCAGCCACGCTTTCCACATGATAAAACATGAAAGACAAACCCAATTTCATAATTATTTTGAATGTTTCATTATCGAAAATAAAATAATAGAATTTCGTGACCAATTAATGTACAATTGTTTTTTCCCAGGGTTTCAAACGTACAGACAGTTGCACTGTAAATCCGTGAATCAGTAGAACCTCTATTATCCTTGGTAATGAAGGGGATGGACTGAACGGTTGATCGAAAAAATCGGATAATCCGTATCATGAAAGATTTCGTAATTTCCTCCATGGTCCTGTATTTAACTTGCTAGGAGTGAATCAGAATTTCACTAATTGAAGCGTGCATTTCCATAACGTTGTAAGTGCCGAAACCGGGAGAATCTATTTTTTCACATATATCAGTTGTAGGTGCCCTGTTTGGGAATATTACGAAAGGTTATGAAGAAAGTGCTGCTCCAAGTAATAAAATAGTGCACTTTCAGGTTGTGCAAGTCACAACGTTGTATGTACTGTATAAAACTATTTTTGTTCCTACTGTAAACTTTACAAATGGCACTTACAACGTTCTGGAAATGCACGCTTCAATTTAAGTCTGGTTATCAACGATGGGTTTTTAAGGGGGAAGGAAGCCCTTTGTAATGACTGTCTCAGGAAATATAGGAATAAAGGAGGTCTCATCTTGTAGATTTACATAATTTTTTACAGTTTATTCTTGTCATTTTTTATTAAATCGCGCAGTTGTAACTCTCGTATTCTGATGCCAGAAGAGCAACAGTTTCTCTTTCTCAAACCATTCCATTATTTCCATTTTTTTCGATACTTAGCACAACACGCTTTCTGTTAACATCCGTGGAAGACTTTCTATATACAGGGACATCATTTTATTTTTACTTGCATTTTTATTGTACCTGTATTTCTGAATGTACTTCACTCTCACCCCTTCACTAATGTCCTTGCTCCCGTCAGACACACAAACTTACGGCCGCTGTTGCATTCGAAGTCTTCAAGCAGTGAAGTAAACACTGCAGTGTATAGTGTATTTCATAAATATGATTGCGTTTTCTATAGAAGAAAGAACCTATATTAATAATATCGTACTAACAAATTATGTTCAAGAAACGATAAATTCAATTTCAGAGAATATGCTTCAAAATGTTTTTAATAGTATGCGTAAAGAATTGAAGGCTGCATTGTAATGAACGGCAACTATTTTCAGCAACTTGTTTAAAAATTCATATTAGCTTATTTTGAATTGAGGTGGCTAGAAGCAAAGGAATGCTAGTGACATTTGTAATAACATGAGTTAAGTGCATCCAGTGTAAGCTAAAGTATCTAAAAATTTAGTGGCAAAGGGATATTTTAATCGCATCACACATTAAAATTTAAATAAAAATTTCACCGATTTTACGAAAGCTTAAATATTTAAACCCCATTTTCTCAAAAGTAACTTAAGTTCACTTACAGCCCTTTACTTATGACCCCCTCAATTTAAATGCACTCTCTATATTGTATGTTAACACCAATAATTAATATGCTAAATAAAGTAGACATTACATAACGAACATAGCAGCCTGAACAGTTGAGTTTTTTAAAAAAAGAATGTTACTACTCTACTGTATTTTGATAAATTCCGTAAAAGTGGTGATCAAACTGAAAATCGTAATATCGTATTTCCCTACAATATAAATTGATACACTACTTTTCTCTCCTCCTATACCTAGTAAAATGATTTGTTTACATATTGCACTAGTAACATCAAACTCCTGTAATGGAAGGGGGCAACAGTGTTTCCGAGTATAGCCAGGTTAATGTTAAAAATGTTGGTAAAAATAAAGTGATGTCCCTGTAGAACCTACTAATATGATGTACAGAACAGTATTCAATTTAAGTTATTTATTTCTGTAGGAAAAAAGAGCGAGAAATAGACAGTCGGATAATCCGCCAATCGGTTAACAGGATGTCGGATAATCGGGGTTCTACTGTAATTTCAATTACGTAAAGTCGGAACTTACGTCATACAAGCTCATTTTTCATCTCGCAGGAAACAAGATTAGTAATAAAATAATATACGAAATAAAAGAACTGACATACGAGAGCGAGGGTGAGATAATGTTATGTAACGGGGCTACAGACCTCCCAGAAGCGCGGTTCATGCTGGGTAAATCGGGTTCTGTGAAGCTGATAAGATCGCATATACGTAGTACCGTACACAGAAATGGAGCAGGGTTAAAAGCATCTAGGGACTGAGTTACTGCACTACTGCAGAAATATAACGTTCTAATACACTTCATTTGTTCGCAAATTTTGTTCAATCTCAATTTAATACTTTTAAATCACAAAAGTATGCACGTGGTGCAAACAATACAAAGCCGCAGTGATATGATCGCGTGTTTGAATCTAGCTCAGGTCCTGGACGCGTGTTCATTGTCATAGTGGCTGCATGCGTTGCCTTAGGCGAAGACTAGACGTCGCTGGTGTTCTGTTTTATGTCAATTAAAAGCTCCAATACAATCTTAGAGCAAGAATTATGAAAACCGTCGACAGACATGTACAATAATAGACCTACATATTGTACAGTATATTGTATGTGTATACAGAGTGAAGTGTAAGTAATGCCATTAATTTCAGAGGGTTATTCTTTGAGATTTTTCAGACAAAAAGTTTAATACAATTTTGCTCGTTTTTGCTTCATTTTCGGGATAAAAATGATTTTATATGAAACATTTCAAAGCTTATTATGGATTTATTAATTAACTAGCCGTACCCGTGCGCTCCGCTGCACTTGTTAGAAATAAACATAATTACATAATTAAAATAGGACGTTTGATCCAGGGAACAACTTTTACAACAGCGCAAGATAATCTGCTTCGCTCATTACCCAATTTTTTTTTTGCATTGTATTTATTGCATATATATTTTATGTATTTTAACACGATTCAATTGAGCATAGTTAAAATTTGAATTATAAAATAATGGATTGCTAAGCTAACGTACTATTACTGCATACTAAATCAATACACTCTCGTTGTTCGTTAATTCTCTGAGATTAAAATGAGTGTACATAAATGTTATTTTAAGAAATACAGAAAACGATGTACAAAATAGCCTATCAAATTTTCTGTGCATAAGAAGCTATTTTAATCTTACCTGTCCTCGATTTACTCAGATGTTACTGTAATAACATTATAGCATTATGTCCATCTAGAGAAACTACACTTTCCAATGGTGAAATAATAATTAATTATACAAATCGGTTAATTTAGCTTCTGATATTACTTCATACAAACACAGAAACATTCTCTGTAGGCAATATTTAATAGCTTTCGATTGTTGATGTCCAAGACCCCTGTTTCGATTGTTGTTGTCCAAGGCCCCTTATAGACGAAGTCATTTGTTCTTAATTCATTGCACCGTCTTAGATGGCATTATTTTAATTTTAAAACTCATTTATCTCATTAAATATCAGTCCTATCAAAATTTTGTAAAGAATGAAACTTATCGGAAATCATTTTTGAAGAAACTTGTGTTATGTAACATGTTTCACAAAAATCAATAATAAGCGAGATATTTCGATTTATTTAATTCAGACCCCCTTATAACCCCCCTTTTAAATAAAGTACTTTGAATGCCATATAGCCTAAAATCTAAGTTACAACGAACTTAATTTATATTCCAATTTTCATATAAATCGGTTCAGCCATTATCGCGTGAAAAGGTAACAAACATACAGGCAGACATACAAACAGAAATTTCAAAAATGCGATTTTCGGTTTCAGGGTGGTTAATTATATATGTTAAGACGAATTATTTTTGGAAAATCGAAAATTACCAGAAAAATTTCGGCTACAGATTTCTTATTAGTATAGATTTACAGAGATTATTCTGTAGGACAAATTAATAAATCCATAATATTCTCATAGCTAGCAGTGCATCATAACTGCGGAATCCCGGCCAAATAAGTCAATCAAGTGAGTGCTCTCCTAGTATAATGGCAGTTGACACTAGACATATGTCAACATATATGCCTAACTTGGAGTCAGGCCACAAAGGGAAATACTGAAGGAGGAAGGTTCGATCCGGTGCTTATGGATTGAATTCGGCGTAGCTCAGTGGTCAGAGCGCTTTGTACGTAAAACAAAGGACCCGGGTTCGATCCCCGGCACCGCAGCGAATTTTTCTCCTCAAATATTAAATGTCAAAGCTTGTTTTGGGATAACCATTGATTCACTTCCCAATATGCTCTGTCAATTTAAGAGAACACTGTATTACGACAATAGATGATTGAAAGAAGTTTAGTTTTGTCCTTTAAATGTGCAGTAATTTGATCCGAACAAAATGAAGCTTTTCGTTCTCCAAAGGAATTTTTCAATGTTATATTTGTTCGGATCAAATTTCTGCACATTTAAAGGACTAAAACTAAAATTCTTTCAATAATTCAATATCATAATATACTGTTTTCTTAAATTGAGCATATTGGGAATTCAACTATTGGCTTTCCAAAAACACGCTATGAAATTTTTCATACAAAACTATTTTTATCTCGAAATGGAAGCAAAACGAACAAAACTGTATGAAACTTTTTTGTTTCAAGTATTCCAAAGAAACCCCCCCCCCCACTGATATTAATTATAGTACATACGATTCGCCCTGATGTTGGGCTTATATGTGTGTGTCCTTACTGCCAATCGAGTAAAGAAACACAGCAGAATCCCCATTATTGAATATATTGCAAAGAATCGTGCATACACTCTAATAATTTGAATTACTCTGCATGTGGTGTTTCACGTGACGCGGTTGAAACTTGTACGTCGTAGAAATCCAGTGACACACTGAGAACCACGTTGTAAATCAATCTCTATCAAATAAATCACGAGAAAGGGATGAGGGAAAGATAGCTGACTCAGCACCGTTACGTATTTACAAGCACTATAAGCCTCCTTCATGTTCGATTTGCTATTCAATATTAGACTAATGAACAGCAGAATCAAGGTTTTCAATCGTTACGTTTTACTTAAGTGTTCGCAGACCAAAAAAGGGTTTGAAATGTGAGAAAATAAACATCTAATACTTCTCAGTCAAATGAGAACATGTTCGTGCATGTTAATTGATATAATAATAATAATATTGATAATAATAATAATAATCATCATCATCATCATCATGAGTGTAAAGAATGAAGCAACTGATCTGACAATTAATTGCAAAGACAGAGAGGCGTATAAAAGTTCGATCACGTAAGAGAGAGGAGTGCGAATTTAAACTTAACACAAACAACATTCAAAATAATAAAAGAGAATAAATTACGGTAAACAACACATTTCATGAGAATGGCAGACGGGCTATTTTTTTTTAGTGTTCATAAATGATCTTGCCCCCCCTAATAAAAGATGTATGTCATCCCATATTATTTGCAGATGACACAAGTATAGTAATTACAGCCAATAACTCCCACACATTTCAATCTTCAACAGAGACAATTCTCCTCAAAATATGTGATTGGTTCTCAGCCAATAAATTAGTAATAAACTGTAACAAAACTAACAGAATCCAATTTAAATCCTGCCCAAATTCAGCCTCGCAAATTCCAAGCACAATGATTATCAACAAGCCCTAACAGAAACAACAGCAACAGCAACAACAACCAAATTTCTTTGCTCACAAATCTATAATGTGTTAAATTGAGAAAAAAATCATATTAAAGAAGTTACCCCCAAACTAAATTCAGCATGTTTTGCTATTAGATCTATGCAAGAGATAGTAAATATCAATACCTTAAAAACAATATACTTTGCATACTTCCACTCAGTAATGAGTTTTGGAATAATATTCGGGGAAATTCTACAGATAGTAACAGTATATTCCTACTACAAAAAAGAGTAGTTAGAATAATAATAGGTACCAAATCTAGGGAATCGTGTAGGACCATGGAAAACACAAATAATGCCATGGCTTGTCAGTATATTTTTTCAACAGTAATTTCACTAGAGATTTTGATTTATCTAAAGAAAATCAAAACTCGAATGGGATTTAATTGACTATTACACGATTAGAAGAAAGTATATAAAGATTAGAAGAAATAAAGTACTCTAATACAATAAAATATTAATTAACTTACTGAAATTCTATTTCACTAATGTTAGCTTCACCAAAACTTTTAAACTGAGCCGCCATTTTCAGTTGACTGACTACGCTGTAAACGATATTAATTGACTTACTGAAATTATATTTCACTAATGTTACTTTAACAAAACATTTGAACGGAGCCCCTATTTTCAGTCGACTATCTATGCGGGAAACAAATTGCGACCGCAAAGCATGTTTTACAGTACCGTAAAGAATTTTCAGTTTGAAATGTTTGCAAACAAGGAAACAAATGCTAGAGTATGATAAAAAACAAATGCTAGGGAAGTGATAAAATTAAACAAATGCTAGGGAAGTGATAAAATTGTGCGAGAATCAAATATGATTGGATGAAGGACGTCTTTTCGTACCGTTTTATTGGTCAAAAATATGACGTAGGGTAACAATGTAATAGTCATTAATAAACTTTCTCGTAAGTAATCGTGAAAACTTTGTAACTAATGCAACAGTTCATAGCATAAATACTCGTCAAAAATGACTTTCACACACCATCGGAAAGTCTATTGTGCTATCAAAAAGGAGTGCGTTAGCCTATATGGCAGTAAAAAAATTTAATATTCTCTCCATGGACATAAATAATCAAACTCAAAACATAAGATTATTTAGGCCCAAATTAAAGAAGTACCTAATTTATCGCGCCTCCTATTCTGTATATGAATTTATGATATTCAGCAACACTACATGAATATTTCTGTCTTGTATTAAGTACTGATATTAAAACTTTGTGATGTAATATTCCTGTAACTTCCTCGTGTGCAGTTCTGTGGCTTCTTTGAACGACACCAACCGCACTCGAAGAAATTGAACAGACTCGAGTAGTATATTGTAAACCCTTCGGTATGTATTCCAACTAGACTGTCATTATGAATTAAGATGTACGAATATCATGGAATGTAAATAAATACAATACAAGAGGACTTGGAATTAATTGTAAAGGAGTTACAAAATGAGATAAAGAAAGGCCATGGGCAAGTTAGCTTGTTTTGGCTTCCAGAAATTGAAAATATCTACATTTTGTGATCTGAACGGCTATCACTCTCAATTCTATTATAATATTCGTCTTATAAATTTTTAGCGAAGCACCACATCTTTGTATCAGTGCCAGTCTGTTTCGTGAAGTCGCAGCAGATAGTGGCTTTCTAGTTTATAGGCTACACTACACACTTTCTCTTTCTGTCTTTGTCATTTTATTCCAATGCGGTACTAGGAAAAGCATGGTATATCTTTGAACTGACTGAGGTTCCGAATAAAACAACAGCCCAAGTTTAGGAAACCAAAATTTACAGAAGATTTTATTTGAATTATTAATTTCTGGATTGCATTTTATTAACAAGTTTTAGGTTATAATTTTACATAGTCAAACTCCATATAGCATCATTGTTTGTATGCTTGTTGGGTACGGAATAATAAATTAAGGCTTATTTAATCCTGACTTGGAACGTTGTTTTATTTTAGCTCTTCTTTGATGCACTGAATTATATTTTAGTTCATTATACATATAGGCCTACTATGTATAAAAACTCACATGGGGTCAAACAAACAAAAATGTCTGCATAAAATATGTTTCAGACAAAAATAGCAAATTAGCCTATATCTAAACATAGATTACAAGGTAATTCCATAACATCATAAACATATTCTAGTAATCCCAGTCGTTTGGCTTTCGTTTGATGAATTTTTCTCCTTTTCAAGATATCAACAACTGTGTTCTTTTCAACCATAATTTTTGTATGTGACTCAGAAGAGTTCTCTGTGCCACTTTTCAAACATCTAGCATGGTTGATTAATCTTCTAACTCAGAGCTGGGGGTAAGCCTCTCTCCGAGCGCGCTAGCGGTCACAGAGAAACCAGCTGCGGACAAGTGGATAGGAACCACTGTTGCCAACACATCGCCCTACAATCTCGCTAACTTTTCAACAAAAAGTAGCTAAATCTCTCCAAAGTTTGTTAAAATATCCCCAGAACTGTCGCTAAAAATTAATAATAAATATCACTAAATAAAAATAAGGAAAACATACATATGCGGAGAAAAATATCATTTCCTCGTCATAACCCTCTTCTGCAGAGTCTGGTTGTATTGTTGACGGCTGTGATTTGATGTGCAAGGTGTGGGAACAGCTGGTTGTGAATACATTGCACTTGATCCAATTATTGACACTACACTTTCTGGAAAATTGTAAGTGTGGAAATTTTCACCTAAGCGTTTGACCACAATTTTTTTTTGTGAAATCTAACACTTTTTAAATATATATTAAAATATATTAAAACCAGCAAAAACTATAGTCTCATTTGCTTCACACGAACTGTAGGCACAAGATTCCAAAAAGATTGCCTTGGGTCTCCGTGTTGCGGGGAAGAACCAAGATTACATTAGTTGCAGCTCGCGACTCGTCACGTGGCAATCAAAGTTGCCCCCGTTCATGGGTGTTGGAGCAGTAGCATTGAGAGAGAGACGCAAGCCGTGAGCATCTTTCACTCCTGATCACTGATCACAAATATATGAGATCAGGCTTTCACGTATGAATCATTATACTACTCAGATATGCACCCATGCGTCTTCTAAAACTAAGAAGTGCATGACTTCAGTTGCATATTTTAACTTAAAAGAGAGGAAAAAGTGAAAGAATATAAAAATCAGCAGAAAAGTCGCTAATCGTATTTTACAAAATTTGTCGCCGAGACTGATTCAAAATTCGCTAGATTTAGCGACTTATCGCTAAATATGGCAACACTGATGGGAACGATAAACAACGCAGAGATTCAGTGACGTGCAATTCCCAACGAGTGTAAGACGTGTTTCGCCTACATATGTACATAAATATATTTAATTTTCTGTTTACAACTAATGTAGACGTAGGTTACACACCGCACGCTACTGATCGATTCTTATGTCCACGATGAACACAATTGCGGGAGTAGAAGAAGACCGCTATCTGAAGATCGTTCAAGCTAACGCATAAATCCCCCAGGCCTGTTCTGATTCATGATATCTATGTGCGGTTCTGTATGTTTTTGGTTTCTCATAATTTGCATACTCACACATCATGAACATTCATATAATTTCAGTCACTTCCGCCCTATATCAACTGTTTTGGTAGCTATTTTTAAATGTTTGCACAATTTAAATGCCTCAATTGTCAAAACTTTAAACATTAGGCCTATTTTCTCGGCTTTAATTTTTTGGTAAATGTTCGGTCTTTAAAATCTATCTTCTCCCACAAAATTGCTCTACAATAACATTTTTATGCATGGTAACTAAACTATGGTTAACACTAGGACATAGAAATTTTTATAGTAGGGCTTAAAATAAATAATAATTGCAATGTAAACAATTGTCGATGATATTGAAGTTTTGACAGGATACAGAGATGGACACTCATGATGTACATGCTTATACTTTTTGCAACTAAGTGAAGGTGTAGAGGAGAAAAACTGAGTTTATAAACCAGCACTCGCTACGATTCATTCACAGGTCACGCGACGTGACTGAAATCAATATGAGCACGACTTCACGGGAGCCAAGTACTGCTCATGGTTACAACTTACATTTTATATTAATTTGTTTTGACTTCAGTTATGCATACACCTACATCTATCGTGATATATGTAGAGCTCACATTTTCATTTTTTCAACTGCCTCTAGATACAGACACAGTAAGATTCACGTGCTGTGGATTCGACATGACGTCGGGCCTAACAACGGAAACTTCCAAAATAATCAGGTCGTAATGCACTGTATAAGAAAACTTGATATACAGAAAAATAGTTACCGATAGGGACTGCAAGGCACGAGAACAGCTTCCAAAAATAGCGTGAAACTCACATTCGGTCAGTCTTTTGCCAGGCTGTTGCAGTAGCTTACATGTGCTTGACAGAGTTCGCTATGACTTAGAATCTTACGGAGAAGATGCAATATAAAGGCTGGTTCACAATAAACCGGGAACGGAAACGACAACGAGAACGAGAACGGAAATATTGTTAAAATGAATGTATTTAAATGTGAGCATTCACAACAGTTAATTGTGAATGCTTACATTTAAGTACATTTATTTTAACAATATTTCCGTTCTCTTTCTAGTTGTCGTTTCCGTTCCAGGTTTATTGTGAACCAGCCGTTACTGCCAGTAACTGCGCTATCGGCTTCCGTTATGAGTCCTGCAAGATAGTAGCAGAGGAATGACTTGGAGAGTCATTAATCATGAGTATTGTAGGAGATTATATTGTAATCGGAATCATTAAATATTTTTCGTCAATACTAACAAATATTGTTTATTTTTAAGATTCACTTTTATAAGATTTAGATTTGTATGTAAATACAGGTTAGTCTTAGTAGACAGTATCGACAAGTATTTGTAGAATTAATATTGTATGCATTATTCTCATAATGTAGACCTGCTATTTGTTGTATTGTATTGTATTTATTAACATTTCATGGTATTCGTACATTGCTTCACAGTTAGAATGTGGAACAAGTAAAAAAATTTAATACTACTGTAAAGTCTTAATTTATAGTCACAGTCTAGTTGAAATATATACAGAAGAGGTTTACAATATACGGTAGTCTACTAGTACAACACAAAGTTTTAGTATCAATTTCATGAAGCGTTGTTGAATGTCATGAATTCACCTACAGAATAGAAGGCGTGAGAAATTAGGTACTTCTTTAATTTGGCCCTAAATAATCTTATGTTTTGAGTTTCAATATTTATATCGATAGGGAGGCTATTGAAAATTTATACTGCCATATAACGCACTCCTTTTTGATAGCATGATAGACTTGCCGATGGAGTATGAAAGTCATTTTTGACGCGTATTTATGACATGAATTGTTGAATTAGTTACAAAGTTTTCACGATTATATACGAGGAAGATTATTAAAGAAAAAATATACTGACAAGCCATGTGCATTTGCTAGATATATGCTAACCGTGTATATTTTTAACTGTGTATCAAAATATAACCCGAACATACTTCATGTGGTATAATAAGGTTTATGCTCGACCATGCCGAAATTTAGTAATTATACACCTGGTAGTAGCCCTTTAATGCACCTCATTAAAGTACATCTATTCATTATAATTCAGTTGTTCAGCCAATGAGAAATCACCATTGTACCATTATGAAACCGCAAGTATCGATTATTCTCGGATGTGCAATCGAAAGACAATTAGCGAAAAGTCACGGAGGCTGGAAATCCAATACTGTCGCAGAAGGTTATGTTCTATTACTATAATAATTAGCGTTAATTGTAAATAATATTCAAATAAATTCAATTTGTCATCTCGTTTTTCAATTCTAAATCAATTTCTAGGTTATATCAAGACTAATCTTCATGTTATTCTCTAGATTATATCAAGGTCAATCACAGTCGTGCCTCGGAAAAAATCAATACTTTCGCGTCTGCGCACATTTCACAATTCAGGTCAGTTCCGCTCTTCACTTACATAACCATAATATGAATGCTTACGAATAATTTCAAGTTAGAAATATGGTCGAGCATAAAAAGTCGTATGAAACTTGCCTATAATGGTAATTAAGACGCTCGTATGAAAATTATGAAACTCGCTTACGTTCGTTTCATAAACAAACATACTTGCGTCTTAATTACTACCATTATAGGCTCGTTGCATAATGTACTATTCTATGTATCTGGAGATTCAACAGTAAAGTGACTACACTCTCGTTTTATCCCGAATTGAACAGTACAGTACCTGCTGGGTGGATCGTTTCGTGACTTGGCCAGGAGGAGGCCGACAGCTCCGCTGGTGGACTTCCAGACGATCCGGGTTAAAGGTACGGCCACAGTTTTCGCAGGGTACGAGATGTGCCTGCAACAACATATAATAAGCATATGTAAATCGAGACACTGAACATAGTGCATTATGCAAAATAATTTAATTAACTAAAATAATCAATGAGTTTGAAACCAGAGCATAAGTAAAAAGTCATTGATTTATACTGATAATAATAATAATAATAATAATAATAATAATAATAATAATAATAATAATAATAATTTGTGAAGGTAGAATGGGGGAGAGTTGGGTAGTATCGGACATCGGGTAATATCGGACAGTGAGTTTCATCTACCACCAGATAATAGTACCTGAATGGCATGGTTACGTTTCTGTGACGTCGCATACAGAAACGTAACCATATCATTCAGGTACTATTATCTGGTGGTAGATGAAAGAAACGCACTGTCCGATATTACCCGATGTCCGATACTACCCAACTTTCCCCTAAATATATTGCAATATAAATTGACTACAGATCCAATGACTCCGGAGCCTCATGCTCGGAAAAAAAAGCTGGGGAGATATGATTGGTGACGAATTTCGGTTAAGCCGATTGATGACACCTGTGGAACTCGCTGCACTGATTATGCAGAACCCCGTATTACGTATTTGACTACAAGATGCAGCGGCCATCTCGGCCTGACCTCTCGTGTGACTGTAGCACCATGAATTGATTTTTATTTAAAGTGTACTAAAAATAATTTAACACAAAATTGAGTATAATTTTCGTCATCACTCTACTATTATCATTATTAAATGTTAAGCAGAGGGACGCCATTTCGTAATATTCACTAACATCACTCCGATAAACTAGGAAATGAAAGGGAACAGCTGTAGTGAGCAACGGTAATGTGTAGGCCGTTTTGACACAGATTTGATCCATTTTTTGTTGTCAAAAAAAAATGTTATGTTTTATTTAACGACGCTCACAACTGCAGAGGTTATATCAGCGTCGCCGGATGTGCCGGAATTTTGTCCCGCAGGAGTTCTTTTACATGCCAGTAAATCTACTGACATGAGCCTGTCGCATTTAAGCACACTTAAATGCCATCGACCTGGCCCGGGATCGAACCCGCAACCTTGGGCATAGAAGGCCAGCGCTATACCAACTTGCCAACCAGGTCGACTGTGTTGTCAATCTTTGATATCTCCCTACACCACATACAGCACTGACGTTTGATTTGAGTTTCTTTATTTAATGTTCAAACTAATCATTAATTCTCCTTTCTTAGGTTTTCAAACTTCTCCAACTTCGTATGCGAAAATGTTTTTATGCGGACACAACATTGATTTACATGAGAAAATGAATCGTGAAATTACGGATTTTGAAACAACTTGCGTCTTAATTCCTATCAATAACAGCAGATCCTTACCTCCATGAAATATTTTTGTCAGAGTTCTGTTCTCTTTTTCATGTATATTGTTGAAATTAACAATACAATTAAATATTGTCAAACGGCATACAGAGAGCTTAAATTGATTAATATAATAACTGCAATATTATCACACGAAATACTTTATTTACTTTTTGCCGTTTTATTTGTTTCATTGCTTCCATAATACGTTTCCAATGAGAAATCACGGTCAAATATGAAGATTAGATACTGGGAAACTAAATTAATTATAATTCAATAATATCCACAACGGATTACAGTTAATATTGTCACCACTTGAAGTGCATCTCCTAATCCACGAGAGTTAAAAATATCACATTTAAATTTCACCAATTTATTGCCTGTAAATATACTACAGCGTATTTTAAATACTTGTAATTGTATCGATTTCGTTAACAGAGCAGCGTAACAATGTCATAATAAGACAAATGAAAGCTCAAATTTGAAAAATCTATACGTGTGTATCAACGAGCTAGATACTAATATCTAACTCGTTGGAGTGTATAGAGGCGCTGCATACTACAATATTTTCGAATACATTTAATTAATTTATTGGTCTGACCCAATATTTTGGGTTTGCTCTGCGACACAGAATAGCTCACAATAAAATTTAAAATGAAAAATTATATAAACAGATTTCAGACAAAATTGATTAAGACATAAGAAAAAAAAATAGAACCAAATATAATTTAAATTGAATGTACACTATAAAGATGCTGACGAAATATCGCTACAGAAAATTTTATTACGGTGGCGACGATGGCATCTTGAAGATCTCTCGTCAGCTTGTATTTTTCCCTCCACTTTTCAAAGGCTTTCGGAATGGTGCCTCTCGCTCCGAAGAAGAGACCGGTAACTGTGATTTTTTCTATGTTGTATTTCGCCGATAGGTACTGAATCGTAGGCTCGTAGATTTTCTTTTTCGCTTCGTTCACTTCAGATGGTTGAGTGGCTGAGATTTCAAATCTGATTGTAGGATCAATTATTTCGGCTGCCTGTTTATTTCTATTTATAGCTATGATATCGATCCTACGAGTGCTTCCACCATCAGCAATACAATGAACTTCCTCGTGAACGTCTAGATTTTTGGATCGAAGAGCATCTGCGATCATAGAACGTATGATGTTGTGACGTTTTATTCTGAGTACTTCTCCCTGTGGGCAACTCCCAAACACATGTGGTAAAGTTTCATACTCACTGCATTACCTACAGTGGGTTGTGCCTGTAGAGCGACCAGGGAGAGAACGTACTGGTGCCACCATCGCAATCATTTTTAGCATATCTCTCCATTCAGAACTTGATAATCCTTCATGCTTGATGATCCACGAGTTGGCTGCAGGTACTTCTTCAAACAATACCCCTCCTGGGGGTATGCACACCAGGTTTTAAATTCACGGTACCGAAGATGTTGCCTTAATTGCTTCACGGATCCTGTAGCCTCATCTCTGCTCACTTGCAATTGCTTTTTTTTTTTAACATAAAATGAGTATTTCTTTTAATAAAATAAAAAATGTTTATTGTTATTTGTTATAATGAAGCTAGAATTATAATTGCATACTTTGTATGTTATTTTTTACATGTTTGTCGTTCTGGTTAACTGACATTGAGAGATGCGCTATTACTTTTCACTCGGTAGAGATATAGTCCAAGCTCACACAACTTAACAGTTTTGGTATCAACTTCTTAGCTCTGGCGCTCTGGTTATGTTATAACACAATGTTTAGTATTTTTCTATTACCACTCTACATTAAAAGCCAGTACCGGTATATATTAAGTTTTCATGCGCCTCATTTAGAAAACGCAACGTTTATAGCCTATTACAACAGGATGATCAACATGTCAACATGTAGATGACATGTTAACCAACATTACTACTTTCGAAACTTCAGCTTCCGTATTCAAATCGTTTTCAATACGTATCGAAAATTGCATGAAAACAGAGAACATAGTGGATCGTATTCAGTAACGATAAATATATTCAAATCGATTTGAATACTCTATGAAAACGTAGTAAATGTTGTGACAATTAAGATTAGATCAGTAGGCCTAAAGTTATGAGAAAATGCTATTCGTCACCACTTGTTTCTTAGTGAGTACGAATGTTATGGTAAAAACAAATTTGACTATTTCAACATGGTCTGTTGACTGTTAACTCAAATTATTTGGATTCGTTCAGCATTTTATTACACGAGAAGCTTTTATTTTTCCGCCCCGTAGGCCAGCAGTAGCAATGCAATTAAAAGGCCGACGCGGTGCACGGAAGCTAATCACATCGGGGTGCGCATTGTATACATTGTTTCACCACGCGAGGTCAGCAGAAAACCGATACTATACTTCGTTCCATAATGTCTGACAGGAGATACAAACATTGTCGGCAGAGGAGGAGAGAAGTATAATTATTATTCAGCCAATGGCTTTAGACCATAGATAAGATAACTTAAAGATAAGCGTGGAATGAGACCTCTGCCATTGGTTCAATAGCAGTTATATTTCTCTCCTCCGCTGTCGGCAATGTTTACTTCTCCTGTCAGACATTACGGAACGAAGTATACATGTGTAGCGGGAAAGTCTAATCGAAGTTTCGCCTGCTGAGATTGTAGGAATACCATTACAGTATGACTCAGTGGCAAGGAGAAAACAGCTGTAAGAAAACAGATGTACACAAGTAAATCAATCATATGTGTCATGCACGATGAAAAAGTAGAGGAGACTGTAAACTGATAAACAGGAAAATGAGTGTCTCATTGTACGTACAGTACCTAGTATAAAGGGAAGCTACTGTGGTGTTAACTTACCAGTACAAAATATATTTTAGAGATCTGCATCGAAGCATAATATGTTACAAATATCCGCATCTCTGATAAGAAAGAATGGTTTGTCATGTCATCTATCTGTAAACAGCGATTTCTGATTACTATTGGGCGCACTTTCTTCATATTCAGTATCTGTAAGTCAGTTTATCTGAGAATGATTCATATGAAATGTAACAAATTCTAGTAAAACAATTACTGGGTCTTTATGTAAAATTAAAAACACACAACACACATCCATTAAAAGGCATTGGAGAATTCTCGTTTTTTTGTTGTTGTTTTACATAAAATGAACTGATAATTGAAACAGTGAAATACGAGTATGTAGGCCTATCAAATGAAAAACTATTCCATTATTATTATTATTATTATTATTATTATTATTATTATTATTATTATTATTATTATCATTATTGGATATAGTTTTTTATACTTTAAATTTCGAATCTAAACCAAGTCAATGACATTTAAAGATCAGTCACCGATAAGAAGCAAAATTGTCTTAACCAAATTATCGGACGGTAAATCAGTTTAAATATTTAGGTAATATCAAGGCAAAAGATAAAAAAGAATAAGTATGGTAGAAATGAAATATTTAAAAAGAACAGCTGATTATAAATGGAACGATTACGAAACAAAATATAGAAATATTGGAAGAATTGAGAATGACGTCAGCCTTTGCACAAATTTCAAATTACAAGTCAAAGTGGATGCAACATTTTGCCAACTTTTGAAAAAACAATGGTTGGGCTCGAACACTCGAGTTATAAGTTAAAATAAATAATACTCATAAATAATAATAATAATAATAATAATAATAATAATAATAATGATAATAATAATAATAATAATAATAATAATAATAATAACACGACAAATTATTGGGTGGGCTCGAGCCCGACGAGCCCATATAAGTTGGCGCCAATGATAACTACTGTAATGTATTTGAATCTCAGTGTTTCTTCTGTATTCCATTATTGCAATTTTTCGTATTCTCAATCTTGGTTTAAACACTAGATACATAGGGTGCTATTCATAGACATTTCGCAGCACGCGCTACAAGCGTACTAAGCTAGCTCCGGCTATCCACTGGTTACTAGTACAGAATTCAAATCATATCCTATCGCTAACACTGGTTTATGAATACGAAAAACGCTGATAATCAACCGAAAACCCGCGCTAAAAATGTCTATGAATACGGCCCATAAAAATTAACAAAATGTGAGTTTATATGCACTAAAAGCGGAAATATGCATTTATCCCTTAAATATGCATATATATATATATATGCCCTATAAAATCTTGACCTTTGTTTACAAATAACTTGAAATGGATTTATAGAATGGTAGCATATGAATTGCAACTAAGGAATGAAATATGCAAATCGTCGGTTTCTTGGTAAAAGTGACCAAGTCACATTCCAAGGCTTTCAAGCATTATGAAAATTCATGGCATAATTTTATATTAAAAACCAATACTATATCACATTTACCTTCAAAATAACTTATCACTAACATCTAAAGAAGTACAGTTATCTTTGGATGGATCATTAAACTTTTAAATGCCTTTTCTCAACAATTTTGCATTTTGGACTTGGTCACTTTTACCAAGAAACCGACGAAATATGCTAAAATCCGTCCCCTAGTAATAACCATAATGAAATAAATCCCCTTTCTGATAGCTCATTCTTTCTCCTCTTGCACAGCTCACATGCCAGATCTCACCTCCTTATCTGTATGTGTCCCATTTTGAGCGTCAGAATTCTGGTCACATTTGGCATTTTGCCTCGATGAATGAACTGATGTGGTTTGAACAGAAGCAGTCACTGCGTACGTGATGGGTGTGTCTTTAGCCTCAAGGTTCTAAACTAGATCCCGTGGAATATCAAGTTAACCAGAGACCGTTTTATTTCGTTTGTTAAGACTACGAACCTTATTTTTCCTGAGTTGGGTTAATGTTTCCAACTGAAATGACCGCTGTTCGATAATAGGCAGATTTTATACAATTTATGGTTTAGAAAACGATCGATGGGAATGTTTCTGCGTCCATTAGGGCATCTTATGCTCTTCTCTGCCATGAATGCTCAGTAGGCATACTACAATGCGTAGACTAACTGAACACCCGAGTCTAATCTGTTGCATGAAGCCACAACTTGTCATTCGCCAGTCTGTGTGTGATAATGTTGTGTTTACAGTCGTGTACCCTGACCTTGGGATCCTAAACATTACATAAAGAACATGCAATATTCATGATGGTGATTTCACCTGGGAGTGGGTGTACCGGCCCACTCATTGTCGCCATTGTGCGCCAGTCTCCGTATCTCCTAGTCGGAGCATCCTCCACCGGTGTGACGTGTGACTATGCGACCACGAGGATGCAAAGGGTTAACTGTATCTCAATATACTACTTCAAACTCACAAACTTCTGCAAAGACTAAACTACAGGGTCATCATTTTATTTTTACTAACATTTTTAATATTAACCTGGCTATGGGGCTATACCTTCGGATCAACGCCGTTTGCTACCCCCTTCCATGACTGGAGTTCGATGATACTAGCGTAAAATACAAACAAATCACTTTACTAGGTGTAGGAGGGAAGAACAGTAGTTCATCCATTTATGTAAACTACGAAATATCGCGCTTTTGAGTTTGATAATTTTCATAAGGTTTTTGTTTAATCAAAATACAGTACAGTATTAACAATGAGTGTTTTTACTCACGAACTGAGTTGTCCATGTGGACATATTCATTATGCAGTGTATATTATACTGTCTACAGCACATTAGCTTACAATATAGAAAATGAAGTTAAATTAAAAAATAATCATAATATGGATATTTAAACACATTCTTGAAAATGGTGGCCGTTCATTTCGTTACAGACTTCAGTTCTAATGTGCATATTATCGCACTATAGGTAGACTACTGTACCTAATCCCAATTACCAGTTTCGTCCTTCGTACTAGTAACTCATGTTGAAATAATTCTGTACCTTCTCTATAAAAGAGTACCTTACGTACTGTAAATTCAATCTTCACTTCTGCCCGATCCGAAAAGATAAAATTGCTCCAACTGGTTATGTCGTAGGGTCGTAGAAAGGGAGGAAATCACGTGACAGTTAATTACTTAACGAGGGCCTTTTATTTAAGATATTTTAAACAGTTGTATAATATTACGTAGACGTCTAATTTCTAACAGAAATTAATGTACTCAGAAAAGAGTTAAGACAGCCCAGCCACTAGCTGGCGAATAAAAGCTGGTGGGGGAAACCGGGATACGACGTAGGCAAATGGACGACAGTACCTGTGCGAAAATGATTCAATATTGAAAGCTCTTTCGTCACTGGAAAACGCGAACATATTTTTGGAACGTCCTGTTTACTATGACCGTAAGGCTACTATGACTATATGCGGTCTTGGATCTGTGTGGAGGACGGTTGAACTTCATTAGTAGAAGGGGTGGGAGTGAAGTACATTCAAAAACTCAGATACAATAAAAATTGAAGTAAAAACAAAATGATGTCCCTGTACAAATCCTATGCACATTGTGTGCATTCCATTTCATTCAATATACTACTTCAATAACACAGGGATACAGAGATATCGAAGAATTTTCATTATTAGATATATGCGCGTTCATTATTTCTCTACTGGGAATAGTGGATTTTCTTTTTTTGTAGATTCGTGATTAAATGTTATTCTTTGAAGAGCGGAGAATTTCTTTAATTCTACAGAACTTTCTTTGAAGTTGGCAACACTGAATCTCGCACTGTTTTACCAGCTGTACTGATGTGCTCTGTGAAGCTGCAGATAACCTTGAATGGAACTTAATGCCTATTACGCATGCGCTTTGCCATAACACACGTTACATTGATTTATCATGCAATGTCTGAAACTACTAATATAAATATATTGTTTAATCGTAAGAAAGCGTTCTTATAAACATGTTAATTTACCCGTATTCCATGTATATTATACATTTTATTATTTCAGAAGGAACTATTTTAATGTGAGGAAGAAGGTGACAAGCATGAGCTTGGAGGCGTTGTGCGTTCAATTGCCAATCAGAAACCATTATACCATGTGCATTTATTTACATTTATTTCAGTCTTTAGCTGGAAAGAGAGTATTGCTAGGGCATTCGATAAGTAATGGCAACAATGCAATGTTGTAAATCAATGCTCTTAGCGTGACCATTGAAAACTTGTACAGGGACATCATTTTATTTTTACTAACATTTCTAATATTAACCTGGCTATACCTTTCAATCAATAGTTGAGAACCGTTTGCTACCCGCTTCCACGACTGGAGTTCGATGATATTGGCGTAAAATACAAACAAATCACTTTACTAGGTATAGGAGGGAAGAAAAGTAGTTCATCCATTTACGTAAACTAGGAAATATTGCGATTTTGAGTTTGATAACTTTCATTAGGTTTTTGTTTAATCAAAGTACAGTACAGTATTAACAATGAGTGTTTTTACTCACGAACTGAGCTGTCTATGCGGACGTATTCATTATACAGTGTATATTATACTATCTACAGCACATTAGCGCGTACACTAGACAGAATGAAGTTAAATTGAAAAATAATCATAATATGGATATTTAAACACATTTTTTTTAAATGGTGGCTGTTCATTTCGATGCAGCTTTCAGTTTTAATGTGCATATTATCGCACTATAGACGATTGTACCTATGTACCAGTTTCGTCCTTCGTACTAGTAACTCATGTTGAAATAATTCTGCACCTACTCTATAAAAGAGTACCTTTCTTACTGTAAATTCAATCTTCACTTCTGCCCTATCCAAAAAGACAAAATTACTCAGACATGCTATCTACTTCCGTCCAAGCTTTATCTCGCAGGGTCGTAGAAAGGGGGGAAATCATGTGACAGTTAATTACTTAACGAGGCCCTTCTATTTAAATTATTTTAAACAGTTGTATAATATTACGTAGACGTCCAATTCCTTATAGAAATTAATGTTCTCAGAAAAGAGCTAAGACAGTCCAGCCACAAGTCATTACAGAGAGGCGAATAGAAGCAGGTGGGGGAAACCGGGATGCGACGTAGGCAAATGGACGACAGTACCTGTGCGAAAATTATTCACTATTGGAAGCTCTTTCGTCACTGGAAAAGGCGAACATATTTTTGGAACGTACTGTTTACTATGATCGTAAGGCTACTATGACTGTATATGCGATCCTGAATCTGTGTGGAGGACGGTTGAACTTCATTAGTAGAAGTGGTGGGAGCGAAGTACATTCAAAAACTCAGGTACAATAAAAATTGAAGTAAAAATAAAATGATGTCCCTGTAGTAGTCTACGTAATACAGCAGTAATTATTTTATAAATATGCAACATTGAAAGTCTGCTTCACAGGGACCTATACCTGAAAACTAGATTTGCACAATATATACATCACTGTAGGTACGTTAACACAAAACACAATCCAAGTCACACAGTGTTTGTGTGCACTCAAAGTTGGGCTGACAATTTTTCCCTTGAAATTATTCAAATCTGTATCAGGAAAGAAAGAAGGCAGAAAATTGGAAAGATTGGAGAAAGCTGGGTTTGCAGTGAAAGACTTGCCCTTGGGCAGAACACTAAATGAATGAATGAATAGTGAAGGGTTTATTATTTCATTTATTGATCGAAGTATTATTAATATTGAGATATTGATATGAAGAGGTCCGTCAGTATTTCTAATATAACACATTTTTTCAAAAGAAAAAGACAGATGGAAGATAAAGATAAGAATATATATATATATATATATATATATATATATATATATATATATATATGTAGAGAGAGAGAGAGAGAGAGATGGGAATTGTGTAATCAATTACAAATCATGATTACTAAAGCTATTATCAGATTTGTGAAAAAGGTAAAAATAAGAGATTTAATAAAATGTTTCAAAGCCTACTTTTTTTCTAATTATTTACAATCATCGTTATGAAAGTAATGTTTAATATAATATTTCAAAAGATATTTACTTGAAATGAACTTCATAAATTCATAATAATATAACTAACATTTTTCATAATTCAAATTTGCTCATTGTTTGCCTCTGTTCAAAGTTTTAATCCGATAGCCAATATGAATCGGTTATTTTGAAAACGTAACATGTGACATTTTCGCGCATGTTACTTTTTTCAACCAGAGTGCTCTTTACTCTTTCGTATAACATATTATTGTTAAAAATCATAACACGTCACATATTTAATCTTTAGAAATGAATAACTAACTGACTTTTAGTTTGATTAATGTAATAAATTCTACTGAAGTAGTTTGCGCAGAACTGTACATGTTACGTTTTCGAAATAACCGATTCAATTGGATTTTGGACTATTTGTTATTGCGGCGAATGAAAACAGTTTTAAGCTAGTTGACAGTACGGTATGTTTAGTCCCTTCATCTCAATTATCATAAGAATTGTGTCATGAAAATTGCACACGAGGCCACCGGCGTGGCTCAGTCGGTTAAGGCGCTTGCCTGCAGGTCTGAAGTTGCGTTCAGGTGCGAGTTCGATCCCCGTTTGGACTGATTACTTGGTTGGGTTTTTTCCGAGGTTTTCACCAACCGTAAGGTGAATACTATGTAACCTATGGCGAATCCTCGGCCTCATCTCGCCAAATACTACCTCGCTATCACCAATCTCATCGACGCTAAATAATCTCGTAGTCGTTAAATAACCAACTAAAAAAAAAATTCACACGGCAATTCTTACTCTCAGAAGTTCAAATATCTTGGAGCAACAGTAACAAATATAAATCATACTCGGGAGGAAATTAAACACAGAATAAATATGGGAAATGCGTGTTATTATTCGGTTGAGAAGCTTTTATCATCCAGTCTGCTGTCAAAAAAACTGAAAATTAGAATTTATAAAACAGTTATATTACCGGTTGTTCTGTATGGTTGTGAAACTTGGACTCTCACTTTGAGAGAGGAACATAGGTTAAGGGTGTGTGAGAATAAGGTGCTTAGGAAATATTTGGGGCTAAGAAGGATGAAGTTACAGGAGAATGGAGAAAGTTACACAACGCAGAACTGCACGCATTGTATTCTTCTCCTGACATAATTAGGAACATTAAATCCAGACGTTTGAGATGGGCAGGGCATGTAGCACGTATGGGCAAATCCAGAAATGCACATAGAGTGTTAGTTGAGAGGCCAGAGGGAAAAAGACCTTTAGGAAGGCCGAGACGTAGATGGGAAGATAATATTAAAATGGATTTGAGGGAGGTGGGATATGATGATAGAGACTGGATTAATCTAGCTCAGGATAGGGACCAATAGCGGGCTTATGTGAGAGCGGCAATGAACCTCCGGGTTCTTTAAAAGCCAGTAAGTAAGTAAGTAAGTATGTAAGTAAGTAAGTAAGTAAGTAAGTAAGTAATTCTTACTCTCTCCCAAACAAATTACGTTGTTGCACCACTGTTGCTTCAACGCTTCAGGAACTATGACTTACTTTCAAAGATAAATCCTGTAAGTAGTTACGAAACATTGGATACTGTATTATAAAATACGATTGAAATATCAAGAAACAGCATCATAACATGGAGCGAATTTATGAAATAGGTTGAGGTAATAAAAACCTTATTTTAGCTACTATTATAGCCTACTACCAGGAGTGAAGACATAAACCCACCCCACACTCTTCCCTCTTTAGGGAGTTAATTTTATTGAAATACTTAGGAATTTCTTGTTTTGACCAATCGCGGACGGCAATCTCAATCCGATGCATGATCTCAGAGTCTCGTTTCCTTATAGGGAGGAAAGCAGCCCACCTGGTGACGTCATGCGTTTCGGTACGAGTCTCGATGCGTGGGCCTTCAAGTCGGACTAGACTCACGTCATACATAAACCCAATCGCTCACCTGTTCGCTCAACACAAGAAAAATGTAGAAACTGTAATTTTTTTTTACTTAATTTCCCTTTTCCCACTAAAGAAACTATTCAGAAACTAGGCCTATATCATGAACTTTCTGGCTAAGAGAAAAATCACTCTCTCCGTCTGAATAAAGAATTAAGATTCTGTCAAACCGTAGTCATTCCCTCTTCCGACTGGGGCAATTTGGCTTCTTTAAAATTACGGTACATAACACAGATATCGTAGCTTAGGTTATCAATTTACAATAACAAGTTACAAGCATCATTTGAGTCTTTCACGGTGTTCAAGTTAGTACGAGATTTTTTGGTATTTGCACCGTGTCATAAATATCAACTGGTCAGTCCATTCCTGAAGCTCTTGGTAACGAATTTAATATCCAGGCGCCCTCTTTTCTTGCCTTCCCTAATACTGCAGCCGACAGAGCCTACAGTTCCAAAACATTGCATGCACTTACATTTATGACAAGGTAAAAACACCGGAACATCTCACACAAAATACTAGAGCTTAAATGTGGTGATAGAAGAAACAGTTCTTCTTACACAAAAATGTCTTCTATTTGTGTTGAAACAGATCCTTGTGAACATGCAATTTTTAATCAAGAACATCGGATGCAGTATAGATTACCTATCATCATCATCATCATTATCATCATCACCGTCGTCATCATCATCAATCATCATCATCGTCATCAATCATCATCAATCATCATCGTCGTCGTCATCGTCATCATCATCATCATCAATCATTATCGTCATCATCATCATCACCATCATCATCATCGTCATCATCATCAATAATCATCATCATCATCAATCATCATCGTTATCATCATCAATCATCATCGTCATTGTCGTCATCAGCATCGTCATCATCATTATCGTCATAATCATCATCGTCATCGTCATCATCAATCATCATCGTCATCGTTATCATCATCATCATCATTTCTTCTACTTTAACCATCGGACTCTCAAGTCAGTAGGTTAATGGTTTGAACTGCTCAAAAATATCTTTTCTTCGGGGAGACCACATATTGTAATCTTCTTCTTGGACTATAATTAAAAATTTGTCTGTAATCTCTTGTTATTCCAATTTTGTACATGGTCTCCATAGCCCTACATAATAGTCTATTAGAAATTAAGTATTTTAGTTGGCTCCGAGTACTTTTATTTCTTAATCTCTCGTTTAGTATTTATTTCCTTTTACTTCCACAAAATACAGAGTATACGTCCATCGTTCCATTATAAAATTGTAATCTAGTTTCCTTACTTACATTGTATAGCCGATACTGTACGCAGGCCTATTATTGACATTTAAAAATTATCATTTAGGCCTACAAATTTGAATATTATAACACGGAATCTAAGATACAATGTGTAGTAGTATCAGTAGTAGTAACAGCAGTAACGGTAGTAGTAGTAATAATAGCAGTAGTAGTGGTAACAGAAGCAATAGTAGTAGTAGCATCAGCAGCAGTAAGTTAATAGTAGTAACAGTAGCATTATCAGTAGCAGTAGAAGTGGTAGTAACAGCAGTAATGGTAGTAGTAGTAGCAGCAGTAGTGATAGCAGCAACTAGCAGTAGTGATAGCAGTAGCAATAGTAATAGTAGTAGTAGGTTGATAGTAGTAGCAATAGCAACAATAGCAGTAGTAGTAGCATTAGTAGTATCAATAGCAGTAATAGTGGTAGCAGTTGTGATAGTAATGGTAGTGGTAGCAATAGTAATGCTAACAGTAATAGTAGTAGGAGCAGTAGTAACAGTATCAGTGTCCACATCTGTGGAGTAACGGTTAGCGTATCTGGCCGCGAAACCAGGTGGTCCGGGTTCGATTCCCAGTCGGGACAAGTTCCTGGTTGAGCTTTTATCAGGGGTTTTCCCTCAACCCAATGTTGGGTAACTTTCGGTGCTGGACCCCGAACTCATTTCACCGGCATTATCACCTTCATCTCATTCAAACGCTAAATAACCTTAAGATGTTGATAAAGCGTCGTAAAATAACCTACTAAAACAGTATCAGTATCAGTAGCAGTAATAATAGTAGGAGCAGTAGTAGTAGTAATTGCAGTTGCAGCAGCAGTAGTAGGCCTAGTAGAAGTAGTACAGCATTTTGACTGCAGAGGTTATTCAACGTCAAAATTCAACATGGATGAGATTGGCCGACAAATTTTACCTCAAGACTTCTATCAGGTAGTAAATCTACGATACGAGACCCACAGCTTAATGGAATATATTGTAAAAGCAGCACTAACCTGAGAAGCTTCCCATGCGAATGCGTTCCACTGGTCTACGGTTAGCGGACTGCTTGGCTTCTCGGGTACCGAACGCTGAAGATGAGTCGGCAGCTTATTGTTTTCACGTTCCCATCTCTGCAACACAACATCACGACATGTGGACATACTTTACAATAGGAAGACAGCAACGTGTTTCGAAATAGCGAAACAAAATGCAAGTACAAGGTAGCGCAAAAGTGACTTTTCACTTTACATTACAGTTAGAGCCTGTTTTCCATAATATGTACTAATTGATTTCACTTCTTTTTGTGTTCAAATTGTTTTCCTGCTGCAATCGGAGTCTGACACACACGAAGACACAGCTCAGTATTCCCGTCAATCTCGAAGGCGTCCCCAATGTAACCCTTCAGCTTTCAAGAGTTTCTGGTTTCCTCCCATACACTGATGGTGGGTTGCAAGAACGCATTTATTCCTTCGTTGGCTGCTAACGGACCAATAAGTTCGAAAGACGCGTTGCAAGAAACACCTTTAGTGTTAATGGTCCGTTAAATGATTCACTATCTTAGAGATCTGATTTCCCTCCTATAATAATATTTATTCCTCCGTTAGACAGCCATCTAACGTAAATTTTGTGTATTGGCGAGTAATTTATATATGTCATTCAGGCATGCGATATATTGTATATAGGCCTATATACACGATATTAAAATAATATTACATATCGATGGCTGAAAAGTGATATCTCTTATCTGTACATTTATAGGTAAATAAAAAAACTGTTTTAGAAATTAGTTTCACAAAATAGACAAACTTATTATATGTTTCTGCTTTGCAAGATCTTCTATCCGAGGACGAAATATTAGTACACTGTTCAATTTTGTGAACATAGTAATAATGTAGCTAATCTAAATAGTAATAATGTAGTTAAATTGAATTACCAATTTTGTAGATACGAGGTATCCCTTCTTAGCCATCGATATACGGTAATTTGATAACTACTTTATTTATTTATTTATTTATTCATTAATTCTTCGAATAGCGCAGTTATTATTTATTTATTACAGACTCTAGTTCATCGTCTGAGGACGAGGTTATGTGCTTTGTAGTCTTATTTTCTATAAAATTAATGCACTCGTGCGCTATTTCTAATAACAAATAGGCATATTTATCTCTCTCACTAAAACTTCTGTTCCTGATTTCTTTCTGGTTCGTTATTAGTCTAAATTTATTGCAAATTTTGACAACAATAAAAGTAATTTCTCACGTCAGTCTAGCAGCCAATGTTAACTTCTTATTTATTCACGTCCTATTGCGTCACTTGTGAAATCCAGAGTTGCTTGGTTAACGATCCAATAACTAGCGGCCCGTTAAATTCCTCTTCTGCAACCCGACAATCCACTAACTTTAAAGTTCCGCTAAGCTAATGGAAGAATATATTATTTACAGATCTGTTTTCTTGCAACCCAGCATGAGTCTCTCACCGCACACCACAGATAGAAGACCATTAGGGTGAAATCGGGCGAACGTGGTGGCATTTCAATGACTGCACGACGTTCTATCACTCTAAGGATAAAAACTTGATCCAAGTACACACGAACGTCTCTAGCATAATGGTGAGGGACTCCATCGTGCTGGAAATAGAGTTGATCGAAATTGTCCACATGCATCATGAGTCCTGCTGCCACATGTAAACAAACAATAACAGCATGCCAACTGTCTGCTACTCTCGGCGACAGTTTTTAGTTTGTTTTGTTTGTCCTTTGTTCCATTGCCAACATGCAAAACTTCGATTGTCTATGATACATATCTAAATGTTTGCCTTTTGTTTCGTTACCAAGTTGCAAAATTTATATTACCTATGATAATAACAAATTACTGGTGGAAAATTACATGAGTTGTTTTCATGATATTACTACAGTTGCATATTTTAACAGTGTTAAGTAACTTTTGCGCCACTCTATAAATACTTAACTAATTAACTTCATGGCATTGCTACTCTTGAAGAGTATTGGTGATTCTTTTTTGGGGAAGGGGAGTTTAGGGGGTTTCAACCTGACACTAGACAGGCACCTATTATACGTATACGCCTATGCATTATTATTTTTAGTAGGTTATTTTACGACGCTGTATCAACATCTCAGATTATTTAGCGTCTGAATGAAGTGAAGGTGATAATGCCGGCGAAATGAATCCGGGATCCAACACCAATAGTTACCCAGCATTTGCTCATATTGGGTTGAGAGAAAACCCCGGAAAAAACCTCAACAAGGTAACTTGCCCCAACTGGGATTCGAACCCGGGCCACCTGGTTTCGCGACCAGACGCGCTAGCCGTTACTCCACAGATGTGGACTATGCATTATTTGAAGCCCGTAAGTCCACCTCTGTGGAGTAATGGCTAGCATATCTGACCGTGAAACGGGCGGGTCCAGGTTCAAATCCTGGTTTGGACAAGTTACGTGGTTGAGGTTTTTTCCGGGGTTTTCTCTCAACCTATTAAGAGCAAATGCTGGATAACTTTCGGCGCTGGGGCCTGGACTCAGTTCGCTGGCATTATCACGTTCATCTCATTCAGATGCTACAGTATATAACCATAGAAGTTGAAAAAGCAGCGTAAAATAACCAATTAAAAAATTTGAAGACCATAAGGCGAGAGAAACATAAAATTATGATTTTTTTCACAATTGAGACAAATTATTTTCAATATCTACGGAATGCCACGGTAACATTCTTGAGTCGTTGTTGCATATTCCCGAACAAAATACACGTAGTGTAATAAAAAAATAAAGAATTATTTAAATTTACAGCTTCTCGTGTATATAAGCAGAACCAAACCTAACCTGACTATATTACCATGGTATTTTGGAAACTACCATATTCTCTATTTTCTTATAAATATAATTCGGTTGTTGTACCGCACGACGCCAAACCTCCAACTAAAACAACACAGGAAGCGGACATCCATGACCTAGGAAGGATTTGAACATACGATCGCAGCCTTTTCTAACGTCAAAATTGCGTATCTTTGGCTTTTCAGATAGTAACCATACTCTCGTGTTTCATTGATCTGCCATAAGTTACTTAAAATACATTATTTTTACGTCCGCCGAGTTAGCTTTGTGGTAGCGTGTCTGTCTCCAGACTAGTCGGCCCAGGTTCGATCTCCGGAGGGGTAAAATTTCTACCGCGGGACTAGGAGAGATGGTGGTGCAGAACTCCTAATCACTAGATTGTGCACCAATATGTCTGGGTTAAATCCCAAATCTCTCCGCATTGCATATGAAGAGAAGGCATATATCACTGTTGATAGAGATTCGTCCGTCGATCGGGGACGTTAAACCTGGCAGTCCCCTTGGTACTATTCGACAGGAGAAGGCTGCGTGCCGGCACCGGGTTTTCCCTTCTCACTTCATCAGCATCATCATCATCCAATCCCTACACTACATTTACACATACACTCATCCTACTACACGACATAACTCTCCACAGATACACATGTACAGCGTGGCCCGCCGAAGTGGTGTGCAACTAGAAAATGGGTCACAGTCCTGCAATCTATCCGCAATATGCGGAACCCGAATCACGTAAAGTGAAGTGGGTAGGCATTAGATACACACATACATTATTTTTACAGATATGAAAACAGATCGAACTTTGAACTTCAAGGATCCAGATGTACGAGAGACTCAGCTATACGAAAATGACAAATGATCTCTCCAACTCTAAAATCTATTATTCTCTATATGTAAGATCCTCGTGTTCGAGTGGTTATAGTGCTAGTCATTAGATACAATATTCATCGATTAAGACCCGGTAGAGTATAGGCCTTACAGGTCTACAAAACGTTTGTAGCATGATTTCCTTGGGAAGGGAGTAAAGACGGGCTATGTGTTGCAGACTTCTTGACGCTTCACAGTCACACACAATTTACCAGTCATTTTCGCACCAACATTTCATACAGTACAATCATTTTATTATGTCAAAAATCAGTAAAAAAAAAAAGGACAAAGAAATCGTGAAAAGATTACAATATTACAATTCATAATCCATAAATTCCTTAATACGTATTACTATAGAAAGATCTTGTAGCTAACCTGCAAATAATGTGTTTAAATTAGAGTTGAGCAACTATCGAGAAATCAAGACTAACAGCGCCCGCAAAGCCGAAAACCCGCACGACAATATTACCTACGTCGCTGACTGTTTGTAACGAATGATCAAGACATCGGGAATGGTCAACTCTCGAACGTCAAGCAACTATGAATCGTCACAGTTGTTTATACCAGACTGAACTTTTATGTTTTGGCATCTATTAATTATGTATAAACAATCAATTAGCCTGTTTGAAAAATCATCTTTACCTTTAAGTGTATAATAATCCGTTTCCCAATCTTTATTTAATTACTAGGCCCTTATTAAAAGGCTAGAATTTTTTTTTCGTATGTTTGAGATCAAGTGTCCAATTTCAAATAAAAAATATTAACGTTTTATTTAACGTTATGTTTTATGTCTCTTAGAAGTGCAAATTTATTTGAGAATTCTTTTTCTATTTATATAACCATAGGTATACCGGTTCTTCTTTATGGTTGTGAAACTTGGACTCTCACTTTGAGAGAGGAACAGAGATTAAGGGTGTTTGAGAATAAGGTGCTTAGGAAAATATTTGTGGCTAAGAAGGATGAAGTTACAGGAGAATGGAGAAAGTTACACACCACAGAACTGCAAGCATTGTATTCTTCACCTGACATAATTAGGAACATTAAATCCAGACGTTTGAGATGGGCAGGGCATGTAGCACGTATGGGCGAATCCAGAAATGCACATAGAGTGTTAGTTGGGAGGCCAGAGAGAAAAAGACCTTTAGGGAGGCCGAGACGTAGATGGGAGGACAATATTAAAATGGATTTGAGGGCGGTGGGATATGATGATAGAGACTGGATTAATCTTGATCAGGATAGGGACCAATGGCGGGCTTATGTGAGAGCGGCAATGAACCTCCGGGGTCCTTAAAAGCCAGTAAGTAAGTAAGTAAGTAAGTAAGTAAGTAAGTAAGTAAGTAAGTAAGTAAGTATAACCATAGGTAATATCTTATTAGAACGAGAACATTTTGGTAACTATGATACCGTTTCGTTTTATCTTTTTGTATAAAATAAACATCTCTAATGTTATTTATTTCAATGGTGTATGTTATTCAAAGTACGAAATCTTTCCAGAATGATGCGCGAGACTCGAAGCGCACGAGAGTTACGAGACGAGACTCGAAAGACAAGTGCAACGAACACTGCGAGTGAGAGCGACAGTTAGTTTTGTTCATCTCTAGTTTAAATGCATACATACTTACACTGTTGCGGTGGAGATTTTAGGTAACCAAATACAGGACTATAGCCATAACACTGGTCCGAGGGTAGCGTTGCTCTTCGTATTACAATATTTTATTTTCACATGTTATCTTCAAAACAGAAGATTGTCCCGCGGATCTTTATTTCTTTGTTTTATTTTAGAACAAGTTATTGATTCAGTCCGTATTTTAATGAATAATTCATGTTCTTCTTCTACTTAATCGTCAGTTTTTTTCTTCTAGAATTTCTTTACCAGTTCTCAAGTGCTGTAGATCCTTTCAAGGCATGTCCAGCAGTACTAAATATTCTCTTTATGACATCATGAACCAATAACAATTATTGTCGCTGTACTGCATTTTAAGATCAAAAGTTTCACTTCGAGAATGTTACGTAAGATATGTCTCCTCATTTGCCGAGCACCCAAACTCTCTTGTTCCCACGGGAGCACCGATTAGGCGTTCTCAAGGCAAGTGCCGCATGATTTATTTAACACGGCGTAGGCACAGTCAATACGGATGGAACTTTCCATTATAATAGAGATATGCCCGCAGAATTATGTAACTGAGGGTCTAAGTATAACTTCAAGGATCGTTACATCGATCAATGCATATCCATACAACAGATTGTGTTTCATTTCCTGGGACAGTTAACAAATGGATGTACAAGGTCGAAGAGGTCGTCTATAAAGATATACATAATTCGACATGCTTTAATTTAGCAATAAAAAGTAAAGTTTTTGTGTTCATTTTCTAAGTCTCCACGGGTAGCCGTTAATTATTTAACGAAGATTTTAAACTATTTCAAGACGATTAAATAACAAGACGATGATGGGGCGGGAGTAAAACGAAATAACAAAGGAAATCTATACAGTTGAAGAAAATCTGCGCCATGAATTTAACATAGAATATCGTTATCCACATGTCCAGACCATAGGGTTTCTGAGCTATAAACCGGGGTCCAGCTCCCGGCGATTTCCAATGGAATTTATGTTGCCTGAAGGACACTTCACAATCTGCGACTTGTATGGTAGTGTAACATGTATGTACACATTATATATATATATATATATATTCATTTTAATCGGTTATTTAAAGACGCTATATCAACTGCGAGTTTATTTTTTTTAGTATTTAGTATTTATTTATTTAACCTGGTAGAGATAAGGCCATCAGGCCTTCTCTGCCCCTCTAAAAGGGGATTACAACTATAATATGAAGAATAAAATTACTATTAATATTAAATTTACAATTACAATTACAATAAAACTTAAAGTACGACAAGATTACCTGATTAATGAAAGCTAGACAATTTATCATAGAAGTTAAGAACAAAGAATATTTTTGTATTTACTGAATTACAAATTAAACCTAGAATAACAAAATTCTATAGTGATGAAATTATAATATATTGAGATATTTTGTGATAGATTAAGAGAACTATTTACAAGAAACCATGTCTGAACGAGTCTCAATTACTGACCAAGTGCCTAGTAAGTTTGCGTTTGAATTCAATTTTATTTCGACAGTCCCTGATGCTAGCAGGTAACGAATTCCAGAGTTTTGGCAATGCTATTGTGAAAGAGGATGAGTATGAGGAGGTGCGATGGGATGGTATTATTAGTATTGTTTCATGGCGAGAGCGTGTGTTCAGATTGCAGATTGTGGTGGGAAGAAAGGTAAGTGAAGCGAGACGACAGGTACGAAGGAATAGAAGAGTTCAAGATTTCGAAGAGAAGGAGAAGTGAATGTAAATTTCTTTTCTTATCTAGTTTAAGCCAACCTATTGTTTCCAGGGATGGAGTAATATGATCATATTTACGAACATTGCTTACAAAACGTACACACAAATTATGAGCACGTTGAAGTTTCGTTTTGTTGTCGCTGGAAAGGGCAGTCAGTAAAATGTCAGCATAGTCAAAATAGGGAAATACAAGCGTCTGCACAAGGGACTTTTTTAAGCAAGAAGGAAGATGAACATTTATCCTTTTTAGCACATGGATAATAGAAGTACTGTATCAAGTACAGATAAAACTATTCATAACGAGATGGTATTCAGCGATGTGAATTCGAAGATTCGCACAATATTACCTGAAATTCGCTTTACAAATGGGAAAAACGTCGGAATAGAGTCAACCCAGTAAGAAATGAAAGCGGGATTCAAACCCACCACGTCTGCTCTCGCAATTTCGGATCAACAGATAAACGCGTTACCGCCTTACGTACGTCGTTCCATGTACATGCAAATTGTAAATGTAAATAAATGCATTCACATAAATTGTTTAAGGAGTTAGGTACAGCTTACAGTAGTAAAATTTTGGAAATATTCAACTTTTTTTTTCTCTATTACTATATCTTGTATAATAATGAAAATTAGTACGTGTAAAACACTGTCCTTCTGCTATATGAAAAAAATATTTTTACGATTTAAAAAAATTATATACATTTATTTTTCAAAATTCAGTTCACTGTGCAGCGATGAAGCGTTTCCCACATAACTCAAAAACTAACCAACATTCTGTGATGAAATTTTTTGTGTGTATTTATGCATGTCATATCTACAATATGATGCAAGATCACTTCTCCACCTTTGATAGATTGCCTGATAAAATATAAATTCATTCATTGTCAAATATCAGTATTTTCTTCTAACACAAAATAAGAGGAATATTATTTATTAAGGAATGTAGTTGAAAGAGCATGATATTGTAAACATGAGTTTCAGCAATAAAATAAAAGAGAGAGAACATGAAAAAGTTAATAAGTTTATGACTTATGAGGGAAATATTTCATCACTGCACAGTGAAATGCCACTATTTTGAATTTAGAAAACAAAAATGATACCTAAGTGGAAAGGTAAATGGATTCTGCAGGCGATAGGGGGCGGTGCGTAGGGGGGATCTATAGAGTGGGAGGACCTTATGGCATCTCACCATTCCATCCCGGGTAGGAGAGTGGGCCTACCCCAGCGGCCTAAGTGTGAAGGTAGCCCCAACCTATGCCTCTCTCTTAAGGGGACTACTGTAGTATGATGGCTATTTAATTATAATTATACTCGTATAATTTTTAATTCATATTATATGTATGCATAGTTTAATATTTGAAGAGTACAAGGGAAAATCAATCAAATTCACAATATTCTCTTAAGAGTGATATCATCATCTAATTCAGTATATTACTGAAAATTAATGTGTTCTTCTTATCAAAACTGATAAAGGAGAATTATCACAACGGATATAGTCATCCTTTTCTGCTTTTTCATTAAGAAGAGCAAAACTTTTGCAGTAATATACTGAATTAAATGATGACAACACCCTTAAGAAAAGTGTGGCTTTGATTGTTTTTCCCCTGTACTCTTAATTTATTTTGTATAAATATCAGCAAGACTTATGCGTAAAATTGAAAACTAGACAACGGCTGTGATCCTTAAATATCGACACGAATGTCGACAAATTATTATCATGAAACGAGAATTCACTTCCAATTCATAATTCCACCTTGTTGTTTTCCCCTGTACTTGAGTCTTCAGGACTGAAGAAAAATGAAGTAAACAAAAACCCACGCCCTCAGCAAGAAGGCTCTGTTATGATTTGCAGCAACACTTCAAGTATTCGTGCAGTAATATTCTTAACAGAGTCGACCTTTTCACATTCCTTTATTCCGTTGTTTTCACAGAGCGGCAGGAATATAATGAATTCAAACAGTTATCGCCACGGAAAAGAAGCCTCGTCCGATCAATGCTGGCCTTGCCTGTGGTGCCTGGTACGCACGCATCGCCGCTCTGACAATAGTGCTGCATAGTGACGAGGGGCGGAAAAACATACCACATGCACGTCTGAGATATTGTGTACGCCTGTAATACCTCGAATCGCACAGACTGCACTACACTTACTCAACATTCTCTTATTTCAGGCTGTTCAACCTCTTCGTCTAGTGATCAGCCACACCGGCTACTAACCAGAAGTTCTGGATTCGATTCCCGACTCTGCCAAGAAATTGTTCCTGTGTTAGGAATTATTCCTTGGTATGTTTGGACAAAGTATTTGTGCAGTGGGAGATCTCCAGATGTTGCGGCACTAGACCGACCATGCTTGGAGATCCCCTCTCCTACCCAACAAATCTTGCACAATCAATATTAGGTTTTATTAGTAGTATTATTATCATACTCGTGGGTTTTAGTTCGAACTTAGGGTTAAGATACAAATTAGATTTACTTTAAATGTTATTTTAAGTGATCGTGCTTCATTTAATTTGGGATGTTCATTATTATTATTATTATTATTATTATTATTATTATTATTATTATTATTATTATTATTATTATTGCAGGAGGGAAAAAGACCTTTAGGGAGGCCGAGACGTAGATGGGAAGATGCTATTAAAATGGATTTGAGGGATGTGGGATATGATGATAGAGAATGGATTAATCTTACTCAGGATAGGGACCAATGGCGAGCTTATGTGAGGGCGGCAATGAACCTCCGGGTTCCTTAAAAGCCAGTAAGTAAGTAAGTATTATTATTATTATTATTATTATTATTAGTTGGGAGGCCGGAGGGAAAAAGACCTTTGGGGAGGCCGAGACATAGATGGGAAGATAATATTAAAATGGATTTGAGGGAGGTGGGATATGATGGTAGAGACTGGATTGATCTTGCTCAGGATAGGGATCAATGGCGGGCTTATGTGAGGGCGGCAATGAACCTCCGGGTTCCTTAAACGCCAGTAATAAATAAGTATTATTATTATTATTATTATTATTATTATTATTATTATTATTATTATTAGTTGGGAGGCCGGAGGGAAAAAGACCTTTGGGGAGGCCGAGACATAGATGGGAAGATAATATTAAAATGGATTTGAGGGAGGTGGGATATGATGGTAGAGACTGGATTGATCTTGCTCAGGATAGGGATCAATAGCGGGCTTATGTGAGGGCGGCAATGAACCTCCGGGTTCCTTAAACGCCAGTAATAAATAAGTATTATTATTATTATTATTATTATTATTATTATTAGCAGTAGCAGTAGCAGTAGTAGTAGTAGTAGTAGTAGTAGTAGTAGTAGTAGTAGTAGTAGTAGTAGCATTACTATTAATTATTATTAGTATTTAATATTATTAGCATTATTATTAATTGTATTTTTTATGAATTGTGTTTATTATTAATTGTCATTATAGGTTGTAATTAGTTACCACTGCCACAGGGTATTTACTCATTTGCAGTGTGAATAAATAAATAAATAAATACATACATACACATACATACATACATACATACATACATACATACATACATACATACATACATACATACATACATGTGCTTTACCACAAATTTTAAAACACTGTAAGTGAAAAAGAAATATGATACTTACTCTCGAATAAAACTAGTAAATTAATAGTGAATCTGCAACAATAATTTAAATTTAGATAATGAAAAGAAGAAATGCAGAAGAAAGTCAAGCTTCGGGTGTTAGGTTCTTCAGCTCGGTCTATTGCTTGATTGTTTAAATTTGCAAAAAGAAAAAAAAAAATCTATCAGAGTGGCGAGTACCAATGAGGGAGGCTGGGAATTCCTTTCAAAAGGAATTATAAACAAGATAATGCGATTTATTTTACATTATGTTCACACATTTCTCAGTTTGCTTTATACATTGCATACATGTTATCTTTCCACGCTCGCGTACGGGACAAGAGTCGGCGGTAAGTAGCTGCACACGCTGCCATTCAAGGTTACGCTGATACATTGTCTGTTGTGGGCAGAATAATTGTTGTTTCAGAGCAGTACATCTGTTATTGTGTTCAGTTTTGAGTTTCATTTCTCTGTGTGTGTCCGTTTCTTCAGTCATGGTTCAGATTTAATACAGAACAAAGAATTTTCAATTGCTGTAACTTTTTGAAAGAGCGAATCACCTATTCATTGTCGTAGATAATTAAATAGATTATTTGAGAAACCACACATATCCATTTTAGCCAAAATGAGTTTATTGTGTTTCTGACATTAATGCCGTTAAGTGGGATGAGTTCGGACAGTACTGTTATTCTCTCTTTTATGACAGTCAGTTCACACTACAGTTTATGACTCCCGCACTTAACAGAACCTTAACAGATGCTGCAAGTGACACGTGCTTCCTGTTTCCACAGATTGGTTTTGATTGGAAAACTTAATTAGGCCTTTTAAATTTTACGATGTAATAGCTGGGATTTTTACAATGTGGATAGGGCCAACTTTCATAGTTGTAGACTAAGGAATATATATGAAAAGCTTTGGTTATGTATTTTACAGTTTTTAAAAATGTTTAGAAAGCCACAGTTCAGTTTGCATTATGAAGCGTTTATCAGTATCCTTGTAGTAAGCATATTTGTGACTAAGAAAACAGTGTGAGGTGAATAATTTCAAGGGAAAAATTGTTCCGGGGCCGCGTATCGATCCCGGGACCTCTGGTTGAACGTACCAGCGCTCTACCACTGAGCTATCCGGGAACTCCACCCGACACCGTCTCAACTTTTCCCTTTATATCCACACAACTCGCGTGGGCTGACGAAACGCCAGAGACCCACAACGAGTGCACACAATCTCTGTGTGACTTGGAATTGTGGTTTTCTGTTAACGTACACAATAACGTATATATTGTGCAAATCTAGTCTTTCAGGTGATTCGTCAGCCCACGCGAGTTGTGTGGATATAAAGGGAAAAGTTGAGACGGTGTCGGGTGGAGTTCCCGGGTAGCTCAGTGGTAGAGCGCTGGTACGTTCAACCAGAGGTCCCGGGATCGATACCCGGCCCCGGAACAATTTTTCCCTTGAAATTATTCAAATCTGCTCTACAGGGAGCTTCACCTGAAAGACTAGATTTGCAGTGTGAGGTGAGTTCGGACAATGCCACGTGAATATAAAAGTAAACCGGATGTTAGGCAAAGAGGTCATTATGACCCGAAGAAGCTTGAAAAAGCTTAAAGAGGGAAAATTATCCTATAAGAAGGCATCTGACCTGTATGGAATTTCCAGATCAACATTGGAAAACAAAGTTAATGCGGCAAACACGACATGCCTGCAACTGGTATCTCGAATGTTCGTCGTCGAATAATGGTTGAAAAGGAGGGGGCTGTACTAGAACTGGAAGCATTTGTAGTTATTACTTATACTTATCAGCAGGGGAAGAAACAACTTACAAGACAGCTTGTTGCTGTCGTAACTAAAGTGGGGGCAAGGGATGTGGAAGTGAAATTTTTACGTCCTTATGGAGACAGTAAGTCAGTGTTTGTTTTCCCACAAAGTCTGATGAGGACACCGTAACAAAAGACCAAATTGCAAAAGTGCTATAAACTCCAACACATTATAAAGGGAAATTTGTTTTAAAAAGTCATCTAACGTGTGTGTATTTGTAAACAGAGAATAACAATTGAGAATAGTTTGTTCCAGTTTTAACATATTGTAAATATGTAAAGAGTTTTGTTATTTATTTCTGCCCCGTGGGAAGCTTACCTTCAGCATTTAAATATTTGTCAAATACTTTTACACGTTGAAAACCCTCAAGTAGCAGCCACTCGGAATCTTCCAAACGAAATTGAACATTGCAACAAACAATTACCAATTACCTCGGATTGCTCTGAACGCATTTCTTCTCAAAAACTAAGAAAAGCATTGCGTGAAGATTCTTTTCATCAATGGAGCAAATTGAAAAGTAAAGGTTTGGGAATTGTTTTCTATTCTCACTGGAAGAGAGGTAATCCGTTGATCTCAACCAAAAAGGGACTTTCGAGCAGTCAGTGGACGCAAGCCATTAAGATGAACTGTAATACAATACCTGTACATACTCTCTCTGGTAGAACTCTTGACTCAACCAGTTGCAGAAGATGCGACGAGTAAGAAACGCTTCCTCACGTCTTTGGTTTCTGCCATCATGAAGAATTGCTCCGAATCAACAGACATAATACGGTTCGTTCTCTCATTGCATCTTCAGTCCGCCAGAATTCTTCCTATGAGGTTTATGAGGAGGTTGATTGCGTCTCTTCTGATGGCTCTACTAGACGTGCTGATATCATCATAATTGATCGGCAGAAGGATAAGGGTGTCATTCTTGATCCCACAATCCGTTTCGAGATGCATGAGCAATAGCCACAAGAGGTGTGTCGTGAAAAACAAGTAATATAACCTTGTTGTCAGCATCTTGGAGCACAATACCACATCACACATTGGACAGTTTTTGGGCTCATGTTCGGTGCCCGTGGCACGATCCCACGAGAAACTTTAAATCAATTTAAGAATTTAAAATTTCTGATGCAACGATTGATGCCATAGGATCTCATATGTTAAAATCATCCTTAGCTATAATTATTAATCATTTGTACCCAAGAAACTTTTACTGAAAATGATTTCCTATGTTTTCTTATCATTTATCTTAATGTTTTTTTTCTTTCAAATTGTCACATAATTGTTTTTAATCATTGTTCATTGTGAATTGATTAGTAGGCAGATCTATCGAACCCTTATTTAGGGTGGCTTTTGTTAATACAAATATATATATATATATATATATATATATATATATATATATATATATATCAACATCAGTTTTTTGTTAATTATCAATAAACTAATTGGCATATCAAAGTGAAAATTTGTGTATTGCTTGTCCACATTGTAAGAAATATGTGGTAAAAGTTTCAGCTTATTGGTGTAAAAATGTAGAAGTTAGAAATTCCACAGTTCCATAGCCTTGTCCACACCTGTGGAGTAACGGTCAGCGCGTCTGGCCGCGAAACCAGGTGGCCTGGGTTCGAATCCCGGTCGGGGCAAGTTACCTGGTTGAGGTTTTTTCCGGGGTTTTCCCTCAACCCAATACGAGCAAATGCTGGGTAACTTTCGGTGCTGGACCCCGGACTCATTTCACCGGCATTATCACCTTCATTTCATTCAGACGCTAAATAACCTAGATGTTGATACAGCGTCGTAAAATAACCCAATAAAATAAAAAATAAATCCATAGCCTTAAATAAGTCATTTAAAAGACTGATAAGAGGGCATTCTATGCAATCTGAGCTAAAAACAGAACACAATACACGATCAGAGCTGCAAACATGAAGTGACACGAGAATCAGATCAGCAGATCTTGTTAATACCGTATTAAGCAAACTAGCTACAACTGTAGGGAGATCTATGTATTCAAATAGTCTCGAATCGATATCGTTAGACAGACGGACGCAACACTGCCATGTCTGTGCTCGGTCACGAAGATCGTCGGAATGAGTCCAGGCTAATTGAAACAGGGTTGCAGGTGACCCACTTGCAGGCAGCTCCGTCTGGTGGGCTAGGTCAGGTCAGCAGCGAGCCCAGTCAGTGTCAGAGACACCCTCTCAGCTCATTATGATCTTCAGAACGGATTCCCACTTCAATATTCCTTCCTCCTTCCCTTCCGTCCTCGCTGTTACATTCTGGGCATGAATCACTATTGGATTAGCCTTTCACGACGTCGGGTTGTGAAAAACATCACCTCGCTCAGTTACGTTACATTTTAATTTCCTGTTGTAGTAATATTTCTTAACATGGGCTCGAAATCCGCTCGATCACCTGATTGTTTTTTTTTTGTCGAGGTTGTCACTAAAGAGAAGCGTTTTTTCAAAAGTTCCTGAACGCTTAAAAGTAAAATTTTCAGGAAACGGTTTTTTTTATGATTAAAAAGTATTTACCCCAAACATTTTAATTTTTCATATCTAAGGGCCGTATTCATAGACATTTTTTTCGCGGGCTTCCGGTGGATGATCAACGAAACTAACGTTTTTCATATTCATAAACCAATGTTAGCGGTATGAATAATTCGTCCCTTCTCTGGCAAAGTCGGGGCTAGTTTAGCACTCTCGTAGCGGGGCTAGCGAAATGTCTGTGAATAGCACCCTTATTGTTTAATAAAGCAATATTGTATTATATAATTAATATTTTCAAATTTAGATTGTAAAATGAATATATATATATATATATATATATATATATATATATATATAAAGTTTACAGTTTTTTCAAAAGTCGCTAAACGCCAAGCGATTGAAACATAACACATATTTTGTTAACATTTAAACTTGACTTTTTTGTATCTTTTTTTTTTAGTTAATTTTTCTGATATTTTATTTTTTGTTTATATATGATTTTATCCTCAAAGCTTTTGGATTGATGAGTATACCCGGAAGCCCATGTGAACACACAATATGAAATTTCTTGCTTTTCTTTGTAGGTGCATTTACCTTTGAACTAGACTTCCTACCGCCTACACTTTCGACAACATATATACAATTTTCAGAATCACTAGAAACAGACTCCATATTATCATAGTTTACAATACTATGCTCTCACTACAATCGTTTAGAAGTGGAGACACATCTTTTCAGAATGACCTGACAATCAACGATAATAAAATTAATCCCACAGAGCAAGACTTCAAAAGGAATCGTATCGTGAGCCAAGATCTTTCTACACGCCTGCCACATAAATATTAATATTCTGTTTCATATTGTTGTTCTAATGTAGTTCGGATCCAAACAAATTTAAATAGAATTAAATAAATTGAGTTATTTATGTTTTAGACTTACATGTACAGTGTTGTCCTAAATATGTGTTTTCTAATGCCAGGCGTTTGACAATAAAGTCATTTGACCTCTTGCACTTCAATATTTTTCAAAGATATTATCATGGTCAGCCACTGAAACACAGATTTTGAGGTGTTCCGAATCCATTTCTTGGTTTGAGTTGCACAATGGGCAGTTAGGGGACTGATATATTCCAATTCTATGCAGGTGTTTGGCCAAACAATCATGGCCTGTTGCCAATCTAAATGCAGCTACAGACGATTTTCGTGGTAAATCGGGAATTAACTGTGGATTATGATGCAGAGAGTTCCATTTTTTCCCTTGTGATTGTGTTATCAAATGTTGTTTATTGAAGTCTAAGTATGTAGATTTAATAAATCTTTTCACAGAGTAATATGTAGATTTAGTAACAGGTCTGTAAGTATCAGTGCTGCCCTTCTTGTTGTCCTAAATATAGATTGCTATCAAATTGTGGTGTGTTGCATAAAATAAAACATTTTAAAAAATTTAAATATGAATTTGACAAAAGTTTCGACTTCTGCTTTAACTAATGAAGAGCGAATATCGAGTTTTGCCAAAGGTCGCAGTTTTCAATGCCTTATAACAACGGCGTTTGTAGACTTCTGCTAAAACTGATTTTACATGGTTTACATAAATGTTGACATAAAACCACCAAAAACTCAATTTTGAAAATTTTGGCGCTTAGCGACTTTTGAAAAAACGCTCCTTGAAAGCTGAATGTCAAGTGAACCCATAGCGAATCCACTATCTCCTCTCGCCAAAATAACACCTCACACTCATCAATTCCACCGACGCTGAATAACCTCGCAATTGATAAAGCGTCATTAAATAAGCGACTAAGAGGAAAATGTGAGGTTCCCGAAAATATTCTCAGAGCATGTTACGCCCAAGAATAAAGTAAACCGGTACCACTAGTCGTTCATTTCTATAAAGCAATCAGGTCAGGTCCGGGAGGCACCCTCTTGTGCAGGAACTGAATGCAGAGGTGCACAGAATATCACACTACGGTGCAAACAGCTGCTTGGAACGGAAATTGATGCTCCTTTGTCCTCTTACAAAAATACTTCCCTTGGCAAACAGACGCCTTGAAACCTTTGATACAACATCGATCAACGTGCTTGTCCTCTAAATTCATTTTCCTACCGAAACATTAACAAAGGAAAGATAGACTTTAATTCCAGATGTGAGGGATAGTCTCACAACGTAAAAGAATAATAAAAAATTTACCTTCTTAAACGTACACAGAAAACAGGGGCGTTGCTCCCACGGTTCTAAAGAAGACTCAGCACTTTTCCATCAGAATTTATGGCTTTACGTCCATTAATCAAAAACTGTAATAGGTACCGGTACGTAAAACTACAAAGATACAATTTTTTACCCCTAAAATTCAGTATTTCCTAATCGTACGTAACAACATAAGACATGCTTATTGCAACTTCGAAAATTGTCTGCATAATCATTTGATAGCTCCACATCAGAGGGGCAGTTAGGGTCTAGAGTCGATTTTATTATAATTTCCAGTTATTATTAGGGAACGAAGTCTGGACACCAAAACGTTGCCCGGAGGTGGCTACAGGATTAGGGAACATTGGCTATAGAATGACGTCAGTTTTTTATTTTACCGATGTATATTCAGGTTCGTATGCAAAATGAAAGATGTTGCGTGACGGGAGCTCTGTTTATTCGAAGTTTAATGGTGCGAGTATTGTACTATGTACTGCATTCTAATAGATTGATTTCACACAGCTTTCCTGTTTTTTGTTTACAAAATAAACATTTCGCCAGAAGTTCAGTTCTCAGACATTGACTACTTTCAAAAAACGATCGTCAGAAAGACTGTTTTTCGTCTCTAGAATCTGACCTTTCTTCAAATATTACTTTTGTAGAATTTTCATTTTTAATGCATAAATTTTCCTTCATCATGTTAATCATTCTTTCGATTCATATTGTCTTATTCAATACTAATTTGTACTTGTTTAACTTTTTGGAATTAAATGTAACTAAACACATTACATTTTACTCTTATTATTATTATTATTACTATTATTATTATTATTATCATCATTATTATCATTCAATTGTTTTCTGTATTGATGTTATTTATATTTGATATGTATTTTCATACTGGTTGAGTGGAAGAGAATGTCTTAAGACTTTAACTCTGCCAGTACCAGTAAAAATAAATCAAATAAATTAACAAATAATTTAAATTGTAGGAAAAGTTATCGCAGTGTCAATCTTTATCACTAGAATGCATTTTCAACAGTCTCCAAGGTGAAGTTTTGAATCATTAATAGAATGTCAACTGCATAACAAACAAGTTCCTTCGTAGTACCTGTGCCATGCGCCAATATGACGTCACGCAAATACAATCTATGAACAACTAATCTTATCTCCGTACAACCTGGCTCAGAATAAGGTCCTTAATTACCATTATTATATTGTGATCGTATTCCCGAAAGCACCACATATTAACATCACATCTTCGAATCTACAGTAGGCTTTCACGACGTCAATGGGGTGAGTGCTTTCCGGGCTAAGAGGCCGTGGTCAACTGGCGATGTTACGTCCAGACGTTTCGTCTATAGCTGCGGTAGATATCTTCAGTCGCGAGGAAATCGAGGGCATAGTGATCTCAGTGTGCCAGGGACGACTGCAGTCTCAGCCCGGAAATCACTCACCCCATTAACATCTCATCAGTTACAGACAGTGAAATGCCTTTCTACCCATACATTACATTACAAATAATATGCGTGTTATGGTTCCCTCTTTCAAAGATGCAATCAGCCAAATCTACGTGAAATGATTTGTAGAACGGTACTGTGTACGAAGAGTTAAACATTCCAGGCTTCTGATGAAGATTACACAGAAGAATTAAATGCCAACGAGGGATGCACTTTGAGATAAGTGTGTAGCCTTTGACCTTAGAAATCTAAAAAAATATACCGCAGTGTCACGTGAAACCCTACGCCGCACAAATTTCAAGTACTGACCACTTCGTGCAAAACATAGAGCCACGCGAACTGAATTTTGGATAAGCAAGACAATGGGCAGTTAAAAATTGAATCCTGGCCTACAGCAAGCGATCTAAATGGGCTGTCAAATAATTCAACAGTCAGATCGGCTTCGGGAAGTTCGTTCGCATTACACCTGCAGGCACCTTAAACAGGAATCTCGTTCTTTGAGACAGTTCAAGAATCTTCACCAAAGAGTTCGATTTTGCAGATTATATGTGACTTACGATACAAAAGAGACTGTAAAGTAGTCGCGTGATAAGCAGGAAATTGATAGAGCGTGGATTTTTGTTTTGTTAGAGACCGCACTTTAAAAATCCAAGACAGTTAAAATTGAATTTATACCAAATAGAAACAGTTTTCGCGATGTACTTTCTTTTCCCATCTTCGCCAGTCAATTTTTCATCATCATTGTCTGACTTTTCGAGGGTCTGACTCGGGATATATCCATAAACATCGGTTCATTTTGCGCCTTATACCTATGCGATGATTGTTCCAAGCCCTACCGGTGCGGTGGCCAGGTGAAATTGGTGAACCTGAACATTTCACTTCCCTAACATAGCTGATTGGTAGCTACAAATGGTGTCGTTTCTTTGGATTTTATATTCTATGAAACAATCACATGGTTTTGCGTAGAGATCAATAAGTACCTCAGTTTGTGCTTATGGAATGCAATAGCCTATTTATTTCTAATCTCTAATGCAAACGAGCATACGACACATTTCGCAATATTCTCGGATTGAAGAACTGCGTAAAAGAAGTCGGTCATTCAACCCAATACGCTCATGTAATATCACTGGAAAGGTGTTTCATATTTTAGAGCCCACTCCATAACTCCGTTGCTCTGTGTGTCAGTAGTGAACGAACCCGGCCGGCGTGTCTGATCGTGCAAACACAGACCAATCTGGTTGCGCGGATCCCACATTCATACTGCATGGACAATGTCTCAGTGCAAAAGCGAGTCGCGGGCTGTTTGGTTGGCTCTAAAGTTTCGGTTTGTTTAAAGCGTTTGGCTTGACTCTTCGAGGGCTGAACCCCGGACGAGTCCTTTGGCCTGTTGTGCACCCTATGCGATGATTATCCAAGTTCGACAGATGATCTGGGTGGCATTTGTGAATCCGACTGGTGGGCCATCCTGTCTCAGCACCTGATAAAGCTAGGTCTCACCGCATACGAGTAGCCTGATGTCCCAGGGACTCGGAAACCCAGTGAGCCATCCTGACTCGGCCTCTAATACAGCCAGTTCCCATTCGCAGAGGAGTAACCTGATTAGTCCCAGAGGCCCGGAGACCCAAACTCTTCCTGAATCAGCATCATGAAATGCATTTATTTAAAGTGCTCAATCATATGATTTATCAATTGTTGCAAATTTATTATTTCTAATTCATCTTATAAAAGAAATTTATGAACGTTTTCGCCTGTAAGGCATCATCAGATATTCAAAAAGTTTTGTCGAAATCTAAACATAAGTCCATTAAGTTATACACAGTAATGTGCATAACAATGGTTGAATGATTAATTATGAGTTATATGTAATGAATATCTTATATTGGGAAATGCTCAATTTTGACTAATTTGTGCAATTTTGTTGACTTGCCGAAAAGTGAATATAAAATTTATAATTATAGAATACTAGCTGAAAGCACCCGGCGTTGCCCGAGTTGCTCTTTTTGCGTCTTTTTTTAATTAAACTGGTTGTACCAAAGAATCAATATATACATATAGTATCATTTAATTTATATTGGAAGATTTTTTACCCCTTGACTTCTGCATGCCTATTTTTTTTAATGTGACTTGAGAAACTATATCTCACAAATTCAGAACATATTAGGCCTACATTAATTATTATTTAATACACAGAATACAGATACAATATAAACTCGCAATAAGTCATTTTTAACATAGAGACTAATATTCTGAAAGATGTATACCAGTTGTTTTTATAAATTAAGAGATTATTTCCACAACGCATAACATACTACATTGGCAACGTGATTATACAGTTAGAATTTCGCAGTAACACATTTTCGGACATGAACAACAATATTTTGAGAGACGTATGATATTATTTTTATTTTTACTGTCTGACCTGACTGTTATTTTCAGTCGGCTTACGTACATTCACATACTACATTAGCAATATGACAAAAGTATCATTGGATTTCTTTTTGATGTGTGTAAAATCTTTTTTTTCCCTACTTCTTTGTATAAAATATAGTTGAGAATGTGAAAAACACGGAGTTTTTAAGTTAATGTCTGCAACTTTGAGCGACTGTCCTTGAGCTTAATTTTAATATGACCATTACAAATGCTAGTCGCACTGAAATTGCTGTTACTTAAAATCGAAACGCATGTTAGTGGGTATCATAAGAATGCGTGGATAAAACATCTTCTTTCGTTCTGCCAGTTAATATTGTCACTTCTATTACTACGTTCTGAATGATTTTTTTCACACCAATTCTTGTTTCATTGCATAATTTTGGTGGGTCAGTATTTCACAATAGTACTATTGGTGATTCAATATTAAGTATTAAATTATATGGAACAATTCTTGTCGTTTCAAAGAATTCAAGAATTCAGTTGGATAAAACACAGTCTGCTCACTATGTACAGTACAACTGCATTGAGAAATTCATAATACGTTCCTGGGCTGAGTAAAGATATTTATTGCATGAATTATCTAGTTTTAGCCTTCATGATGTGTATCAACAATGTCATTTCCTTTCGTGTTATAATTCCATGGCCTCGTAAAAGCCGATGTTGAATACAACAGACAATAATAAAGAACAATTGACTATAGAAGACTGCATTTTAGTATTATTCATGAATGTTTGATCGTATTTATTTTTATTTTTTACTTTTTTAATTAATTTAACGTTCATTTTAACAATTTTAATATAACCTATGTTCTTCTCCTGGTTATGAAGGTTAAATGTGCAAACTTTGGCACATATTGGTCAAAGCTTGTAGATTTGTATTGAGAACACACATACATACATACATACATACATACATACATACATACATACATACATACATACATAACCACATTCACTTTTATATAGCCTATTAAGATGAATGTTAATTACATAGAACTCATGTTACATTTGTTAAATGTCACTATTGTATACATAAAATTGTTAAAATTGATAAAATAGAAAAAAAATATAAAATATGTACTTTATGTCTGTGTAAGACAGATTCATATGGTGTTATGTTTCGTCAAAACTTTTTGAATATCTGATGATGGCTTACAAGCGAAAACGTTCATAAATTTCTTTTATAAGATGAATTAGCAAGCCACCGGCGTGGCTCAGTCGGTTAAGGCGCTTGCCTGCCGGTCTGAAGTTGCGTTCGGGCGCGGGTTCGATCCCCGCTTGGGCTGATTACCTGGTTGGGTTTTTTCCGAGGTTTTCCCCATCCGTAATGTGAATGCAAGGTAATCTATGGCGAATCCTCGGCCTCATCTCGCCAAATATCATCTCGCTATCACCAACCTCATCGACGCTAAATAACCTAGTAGTTGATACAGCGTCGTTAAATAACCAACTAAATAAATGAATTAGCAAATAATAAATTTGCAAAAATTGATAAATCATATGGTTGAGCACTTTAAATAAACTTATTATCTTGAATAGATTTATCTGAAAATCAAAAATGAATCATAAGATACAGCATCATGAAACCGACGCTGATATATGGGCCATCCTGCCTCGACCCCTAATACAGCCAGGTCCTATCCGCAGACGAGTAGCTCGATAAGCCCCAGGCAGGAACGTGACCGGCGATGTAGTCACGTTTCCTGTCAGTGTTATAGGCCTAAGTTGACTGTTATTATCCTGAAAAGGAAGAGCAAACCCTAGCGTTATGTCCACCTATGACAATATTCACGCTGACCTCCAGTCAGGAGCGTATCCAACCCACACAAGCTGATTACGCTAACGTAAGTATTCAGATTTCGAGCAGACATTCTCGCTCTTCTGTAATAATCAGCTAGGTACCTCTGAGCATCACCGGCCAGGAATAGGGAAATGTTATGGAATGTTGATGGTATGGAGATCGCATGAAATGATGTTGATGCCTTACTTACTTACAATAGTAATATGCGTTACAAGAGCGGTATGTTGACGTTTTCATGTTCGAGGAAAAGATTGAAAAAGCGAAATGTAGTTGAGTTTTTTTAATTTCCGAGAACATGAAAACAAACATACTGCTCGTGTATCGTACATTATTTTGTGCGAAGATCGTTTATTACATACCTGAAAGACGAATTTCTAATTAGTTGCAATGAAATCTCCATTTTGGTTTCTGTTCAATGACGGCAACTTTGGAAAACAAATATATCTATCTTCAACATTGTTCCTATAAAATGTTTTCTGTGTTTACTATACTCCAGCAGGCCGTGAT